>NC_079366.1:12118205-12200705 GCF_021018895.1 Seriola aureovittata
TGTGTAATAAGCGATAATGAGAACCACACTGCCAGTCTGTGTCAAATGCCATCACCCTTGGAACCGCTATCAAATATCATTTAGTTTTGATCTCTCTTTATTTGCCCACAGATTTGTTGGTTTATCTTTCCAACTGTCTCCCTGTCTAACTCTCTTGGACAGTCAACCTGTCTGTTTTGGCTTACCCACCCACACTGACATACAGAAAATGTCTAAAAGTGACTTTTCATTCCATTGTGTTGAGACATGGACCTCAGAAGAGAGCAGCAATGACAAAAAATGACACATATGAAACCAGATTCCACATTTCACCTCACAAACTCTTTTTGGGAAATATGATACTGCTTGACAGTTAGAGGTAACAGATGACAAATGTGTCCCAAGACTGGGGCCAGGGCACAACATTTACTGACTGCACATGGATGGGGGAACAAAAAGATAATACTTCTTACTCACTGTTCCTGAAGGCCTGCCTGTTGTTTTTTACTTAAGTGTGTGTGGCTCTGTTGATATGATAGAAACAAAGCAAGAGAAAATGAAAAGATGTACTGTAACAGTTAATCAACTTCCAAAGCATTTCTTTTATTATGATTTGAGCAATGGAGTGCAGATTTTGTCCAAATCTGGATTAACTGTTTTCATGCTGGTGACTCTAGTGAGAACTCTAGCTAAAAAGGAAAAGAAAGAGACAAACGCAGGTACTGCCTGCAGTTCAAATTATACATGTGGTTTTTACAACTATTACATTTTATATTTAATTGCATTTGGCAATCATTATTATATAACTCCTGACTTAAAGGGTTACCATTAGTTACTGAGACACTCAGCTATGCATGCATACACAAACACTGACACCCTCTGTTCTCATATTAAAACTTTTCAACCTTGGCTTTTCACACCTTAATTGTTCAAAATTTAGTGATTACCTGCAAGATTTTGGAGCAAAAGTGTGCTCAAATGTGTCCCTGTGCCAAGCGTTTGCATCTCTGATTTCTTCAGTCACTAATATTTGTAAAGGACAACCTGCCATATTTGTGTGTGTCTCTCTCTTTGATCATGTGTCACCTTTTTCTTCACTCTCTTCATTCTTTCTCTGTTCACACAGGTCTGAGTAAACGTGTTTCATCAAATGGAGCTGATTTGAATAATGCATGCGTGTGTGCGTGCGTGTGTGTCTTAGTACACTTGTACAGCTACACGTTGAGAGGACCAGATTCAGTTTGGACGTTTCTGTAAAGTCTGTCAATGTGTGTAGCTTGTTAAAATGACAGGAATGTGTGTGTGTTGTGTTTGAATTTTGATGCATGGGCGTACAGTATGTACATTTAAGTATCTATGTGCCTTTATGTCTAAGACTTTGTGTGTGTATAAAAAGAACACTTCATCTGATTTAATGTCAGTTTTTTTATTTTCCATCTCTATGACAAAAACACCAATTTCCTGGTATGACAAAGCCATTTTGGTTACAAATGAGAATAAATACAACATAAGCATAAAAGACACCAAACTGACTGAAATATATATCTTAATTTAGGGCAAATGCATATAAATCCATTTTTGTAACCTTATTATGGATGCTTCTTAAGTTGGCAAAGCTGTATGTTCAGCAGTGTTAATATTGTGTTTGTGTACTTGTGTCTTCACACTATCATGAAGTGGAATATTAAAAAATGCAATTAGATGATAAAAACCTTATTCTTATCCTCAAGATTTTGCAGCAACATTAGCAAACCACAGCTTCAAAATGTATTTTTTGGATTTAAGTGCAATACACATTGTTTTGGAGCTCTGATCCTACCCCTCTGTTAAATGCTGGGTAAAAAACAAACATAAAAGCCCTTTGCTATCCCTAAGTGCTTATAGTACAGCTGCAAGCACATTTTGTAGAAGGCTCTCTTTCTACTGAACAATGAAGATGAAAAAAAAGAGAAATGAAAGCTTAAAATGAAGAAGAAAAATAAGTGTTTTTGTTGATTTGTGTGTGTAAGGGGGATTATAACAGACTCAGTATACCAAAAAACAGAACAATCAACTCTCAATTTGCTGTCACACAAAACAATATCTCTATCTAGTCAACAAAACAATCCCAACATCCCTGACAGTCCAAATCAACAATCCTCCCAAAAGGAGAGTGAGAAACAAACAGAGGCAAGAGGGAGATAAAGATTCTATTGATGCTCTACTATATTTTTGTGTTTGCACAAAACTTCAAATGGAATTCAAAAGATCATATCACAATTTTTTTAGGCAGAATCATGAGCCACGATCTGAAACAACTCTCCCCACAGATTTACTTGAACTCTGGATCACATGATGAATTGTGCATATGGTTGCCAGTCACTTCGACTCGAAATTTCTGCATCCTGGTTCGGCTCAATTGTATTCTGAAAGTCCTGACCAGAAATTATGATGCGCATCTTTGAGCTCCTGTGATGCTTCTTTCAGATGTTTGACCATTCACGCTATTTTTCACTAAGGCTGCCGCAATTAGTTGCTATAATCAACGATGTCAACTATGAAAATGCATCAACATCAATATTTTATGTCGACGAAACGTTTCTCGTACATACCTCCATTTATTTGTAGCGGCCAGTCACTATTAACCACCATATATTAATTTTCTAAATCATCCACAGTCACACTGCTTCTCTGTCGTATGGTTTACTCTCCAGCAGAGGCGGGGCTGCAGGTGAGGTGCACACACACACACACACACACACACACACACACACACACAGCAAACAGCATGGTAGAGGCTGCGCCACACACATAGAACCAGGTGAAGTAAAGATGACTGGAGTTGACAACAACTATCACTGAACTTTATGTTTCTGTAAGTGCAATAAAAAGTAAAATGCCAATAAGAACTTTATCCAACCACCTGTTCAACAAGCAACAAACAGAAAAGAGATATTTTCATCTGTTTCCGCCGCTGACTCCCGGTGACTTTTACACAACAACATCGCATTGGCTATGCTAATAGTGAACTGTTAAGAAACGCTACAACGCTATCCGCTGTCTGTATGCAAGTCTAACTGATTCTCTTAGTTTACCACAAATCCTAAAACGTGGCAGATTGCTGTAAACTGAGCAATTGTCTGACTAACCACAATCATTCAATTCACATCCTGTTCTGAATTCATTATTTTTTTAAAAAGAACCAGTAATAGTATCAGCTGGATCAATAAGTGTATGTATAAGATTAAGATCAGCAGGTTTATATCTGACTTTGGGAAGATGAGTACATCACAATTAAAATCCTTTACCTATAAGTCTTGTTTAACCAGTGTTGTTTTGTGATTATCAGTTTTTAATCACACACATTGAGTTCAGTCACAAACATGAGATGGATTACTTCATGTGTATGTGTTGTCTGTTCATTAGTAGACAGAGCTTTTTAATGCTTCTTTGGTCCTTGTTGCTGATGAATACTTTGATAAAGTCATAAAGTCGTCTGCTACTGCCTGAGAATTTACACTGAATAAGTGTTTGAGAAAATGCCTAACCTAGAATCTGGTTCTATTGATCATGCCAGTGTGTCATTTAGATTTTCTGGAGGAAAATTAATGGTTTAGATTTATCAACTAATCAATAAAATAGTCGATAGATTAATCATTAGAAAAATAGTCGATAGATTAATCATTAGAAAAATAGTCGTTATTGGCAGCATATAGCATAAGCTACACCGCACTTAGACTTCAGCAAAGGGAAAAACAAAAACTACTGTGAAATCATTGGGCACTACTGCCTGTTTACTGGCATGAAACTAGAGGTCATAGTGTAAAAAATGACTATCAGGATACAAAAAAAGTATTATCAGTCCCGACAACAGATTAAATAAACTTGATAGTTGTTGAAATATGCCATAAAAGTATTCACAATATTTCCAACTGTATTACAGTATAATAGCTTTCTGTGGGAAAATGAGATATCCATTACGAAATCAACTTAGGAGTGAAGAAAAGAAAAACAAAATCTATTGGAAGTTGCTAAATTCACCCTTTTGTCCCTCTTGTACATGGGTGAGCTGACAGAACAGAGCAACGTCCTCCTCACATTAATATGTAAGATATGGCATAGAGAAGTAAGACAAGGAAATTAAGAAATATTTTAAGGAGAGGAGGAGTAGTAGTAAATGCAAAGCAGAGGAGAGTTCAAACCCTCACATTAACCTCTGTAAGAAAATGGGTGGGTTGCCACACAGCAAATTGGGATGGTTCTGTCATATTAAAAATGCTATCTGTAGATTTTCCTCATTAATAAATCACTGTGAAATTATGACGAGTGACACATTAAAGTAGTGGGAAACTGTCTGTTTGCAACTCTAGCCCTGAAGATCCTTGGTGGAATTTTCTGGGTTGAATTTTCTTTTAATTGACTGGTGATTTCTCTATCAGAAGCAATTGAGAAGAGTGAAAATTCACACTGAAAGCTTTCAAAAGTTCAGTAGTAAATTGAACATGATATATTCAAAAGAAAACTTTATGCCAGGTGCTCTAGCTATGAAAGATAGAGAAAAAGAGACAAACACAGTGAGGGTCGAAAAAGAAAAAGTGAATGAATAAGCAAGGAGGGTGAAGAGGAAGAGAAGTTAATCCTAGTTGAAAGATTCAAACCTGCACACTATCTTCCATATTGCAAGGGTGAGTAGCCACAACACAGAGTAGTACCCTGTCACACAAATATACAACAATCAGATGACAAGAGAGAGCGAATACGAAAGGAAACAGTGAAAATGTCAAGTAGGAGAAAGGCAACAGCAGTAGAAGTGGAAGTTAATTCTAGGAGATGGGACTAAAGCCATACATTAGCCTTTCTAGTGGAGGGGTGAGTAAGCAGAGACAGGGACAGAGACGGGCATTGAATTGGAAGCACAATAATTGTGCAATTGTGTTAATACATATGAACTGAGAGATGCACTTGTGCAGGGATGAGTAAGAGGAGGAAAAGGGTTGCTGGTGACTGTGTCAGAGGTTTAGTTATACAAATATCTCTGAAGCAGAGCTACTCCAGGGACAGCCACAATCTTATTTGTTCCATCACTATTGGAAGTAGCATTTGGCCAACGGCAGCCGAATGGGTTCATCCGTATTCAGATGGAGCAAAAGTTTAGCATTTATTCAAACGTGCACATACAGTACTTAACAGTGGGACTTCTACTCAAATAGAAGGATTTGCTGTCTCTTTTTGTCTTTAAGTTATGGACTGTTAATTGGACAAAACAGGCAATATAGGCAAACAACACCAAGTGCTGCCATTCTGTTAAACAGATGAAACACAGAAAGAGATGTAGGCAGCAGGGAAAGACGTGTCTGTATGTGTTTGTCTGGTCATTGTGAGGGAGTATGTGAGTGGATATGGTGGCAGTTGGGAGGGGCGGGGTTAAAAAGAATTTAAGAAAGATGGGAGGATCAAAAAGAAATCTAGAGACGAAAAAGAGAGAGATTTCTGGTCAGCTGCTTTCATGAGTCAGACAAAATGCTTGCCTAAAAGGGATCGTAGGAAGTTTGACAACGTAGTGTGCCTTGAGACCAGAATGCAGAAAAAAGCAGCTGCTTAATTGGGCTGACAGACAGCAAGCCAGGCAGAGAGAAACACATTTATCCAAAATACACACACAGACATGTATATGGCACCTTAAATGTAACTATCATTGCTATTAAAGCGATTTTTGTACTGCATTCTCCTCATAAGTAACACATTAAGCTGACATGCAGCTGACTTTTCGACAAAAGACACTGACAAGGGATGTGAAATCACTGAGCACAACTTTTCAGAAGACTAAAATCAACTTTGAAGTACACACATATACACACACACACACACACACACACACACACACCAAACTTTCCTCCTTTGAAAAATTATTAAGGTTGTATAAATTCTAAAGATACTTGGATATAAAGGATCACTCAGGCACTCAGTATATCTCATATTGAAACAAAAATGTTATTAATGCAAAGAGGACAAGGTGTTCTTTGTGAATTGTAGTGATCAATAGTGTTCTGATAAAAGCCAGGACAAATTATTCTTTCAAATTATTATTTATTCTAACACTTTTCTTCCTCCTCTCCCTTCTGCATTCCCTACATATCAACATTCCTGCTGTCCAACACTATTTTGTCCTACATGTCCTCCTCCTCTTTGTATGTCAAGTTCTTTCACTCAATAGACTTGTCTTCACCCTTTGTCTCGCACCTTCTTTTCCCCATTTCCAGTCTTATAGCTCTTTTTTTCCAGTGTTCTTCATGTTTGGGTGTGATCATTTTTCATCTTTGTCTCCCCCCTTCCTTTTTCCTGTCCTCTGCTCTCCTCCTCCTCCTCCATTACCCCTGGATTCCCATCTGTCTTATTTATGACTCTCACCAGTGTTGCATTCACATTATGTCTGTGGATGGTAGAAAGTTTACCCGATGTTCACTGTTGTCAACTATAGAGCAGTGGTAAATCCATCAGTGTTGCTGTAGAGTATTGATACCTACTACATCTTTAGGCACAGAAATGACTTTTGTCTAACTTTTTGCTTTCTTTTTCTGTGGCAAAGACAGGCAGATTTTTTTCTTGTCACTGCTCCTCAACTCAACATAAGGGTAAAATTAGCAACAAGCCTCTGATCCTCTGATCAAACATGTTGGGTTGTAGGAGAGAATGATTTACCAACAAATTTCTGATTGAGAAATTCCAAACATTTGTCTCCTCCAACTATATGTATTAGACATTTTCAGATGAAATACAGCAGCAAACGTCAGCAAGTCATCTTGTCTTTTTTCTGCTTGCCACTCCCTGCCTCCTCTTCCAGCAGAATATCCCTCTATTATTTCTGTCCCTTTCTGCCTCTCTCCCTCTCATACATCACACTTTTTTCCTCCTTAATTTTGGCCCTCTTCCCTCTGTCTTCCCCAGCCACACACACTGGCAGAGCAGTGCAGAGGTTTCTAAGATGTTTTAAGCTCTTATATAAGACTGCAGCTCAACCCGACTCTGCATACTGTACAACTTCTGGTGTCTGTGCTCATGTGTCCCAACAGCTGATTTGAACATAAACACTCCTGCAACCATGAATTTAACATTATTGCTGCATGAAATTATTGCTCATATGTACCACGTATTTTTACATTCCTTAAAAAGAAGTTTGGGCTATATGACTGGGTAAATAATTGATGATTCCCAATCATCAATTATTTATATTCTAAAAAGACTCCTTATATCTTACTTACTTGATACTTTGATAATTTTCTGCTGCATTTCTAACTTGTTAGACCCTGATGGTATATTTGCTGCCCCCAGTAGTCCACATACGTGTTGAGTGGAACTTAGTAAGATGCACAAGCTGTTACCACCAGTAACTACAGGTGTTGCCAGATATTCCAGGAATAAAATAAGGATTCAACGCAAGTATGAATAAGTAAAACCAAATGCAACATTTGTGTTTCTCCCTTTAAGACATCTATGTGCTTCTTCCTTAAAAAATATCTTTAAGACATGTTACCAATGAAATGCTTTGTGATTCTCTGAATTTCATGTCAGACAGATGTTGGGTCTGAGCTCTATTAGTAACTGGAAATCATTAGTACTTGGCCTCACACGGGCGGCACCATTATGTTAACAGTACTCTACCTCATGAGCTGGACACCAAATGTGTTAGATTTCGGTTGTTTATCAATTTATTGGCTATCACAAATTAAGGAAATATTAATATTAAAAATATTAATATTAAATAATATCTTTAAAATGAATTAAAGTTCATGGGGCACCAGCCTAAACTAATAGGCAAAATAGCCAATATGGTTTTAGTCTCAATTTATTACCATTAATCTGGAACTCTGATTAACCATTAGCTTACTAACTATTACCAAATTACCAAATCAATAGTAAGTTACAGTTGAAGGATTGGAATTCTACCGAGTAGAGGTTGGCAATATTCACGCTTGTGCAACATTAAAGACACCAGTAGTTATACTTAAAAGGCATTTATTTACAATGGAGCAGAGTAAAGTACAATGTCTAATCTAGCATATCGACACCCTCTTAAAATAATGGCCTAAGTCATTTTTTCAGGTTTTTCAGGAAACACAAAAAACTCAACAAAAGAGTCACACTTTTGACATAGGCCATTATACAACCGGGGGTAGAATTGCATGTTCCCCTCAACTGAGGATTCAGGCGATTTTACCAGAGGTGGCCAGCATCATGAGGGGGTGATTTAGGCAAAAAAAACATTTTTGTCAAAACATGACTTAGGCCATTATTTTAGGAAGGTGACGATATACAGGTGTGTGTGTGTGTGTGTGTGTGTGTGTGTGTGTGTGTGTGTGTGTGTGTGTGTGTGTGTGTGTGTGTGTGTGTCTGTGGGGACACAGACAAAGGCAAGATGGCCGACTCAAAGTGGTCACTGTGACCACATGACCTGAACAAAGAAGACTACAAAGATGGCGGTAAACAAAGAAACTACTAAAATGGCCGCTGAGACCACCTAGTGTGTGTGAGAGGGGAGGTGTGAGTTTCTTTGTTAGCCTAGCTCATGTAATCTAAAGGTACCAGGTTAGAGGGGGAAGGTTACCTTCATGCAGGTTCTAGGACTGAGACGTACTGCAATGTGTGTGAACATACGAGTACTCGATTAACTGTATGACTGACCACAACCTAAGCAAACATTGCAACAACAAGACATCAATCAACAAGTACATTAACAAGTTAAGACTTCTGCTGATTAGCTATGCGGTGCTATGCTGTGCTGGGAGAGGTAAGGCCCAGTCCGTTAACGTTACCCAATCCTTGGAACAAGCAAAGAGGTCCTTTCCAGTGTCTTGTAAAGTCCAGTGAGTTTGGGGGGTTTCCTAGTGGAATAAAGTCCTGTCTGGCTGTGTTGCTTGCTGGTATCTCCTTTGTTCCCCTCACAGAGTTAGCTGTTCCATGCTAACTCTGCTACGACTCCTGTTGCTTGGAAAATCAGCTGGCCTTGTGTTGTAGCCGCTGATTCTGAAGAGGATTTGGTTCACTCACAGTTAATCCGAAGCAGGTCGCTGTTGTGGAGGAGAAGAGTGTTTGCAGGCTGCTGGTTGCAGGCCGGCGAGAGAGCTAGTTTCTCAGGTAGCAGAGCTGACCTGGGCTGGGGCCTTGTTGCCCTTTGAAGAACCGAGAGGAGAGGGCTGGAGCTGCTCTCCAGAGCAAGCCAAGAAGGGAAGAGAGAGAGAAGGGGTCTAGAAGACTGGTTTTGTTTGGTGACACCCTTGGGGGTCACATGTCACACGCTGGCCCACACTGGCTGGCCAGTGGGGTCCGTGGGGGGGAAGGGTCATCCCCAGGTGTGAACCGTGAGGAACTGTGGGGTGTGAATTCCTTTGTCCAGTGGAGCAAAGAAACATTTGGTCTATTGAATGACTGAGTCCCAACACAGACAAAATCCATAATGGGAAATTATCCATTATGGTTGTTTTTTTACAGCAGTTTTAGCCCGCATAAAAGTTTTTAAAGTTGTGGATCAGAGAAATCACATCAAGTTTTTCAGAAAACCCTCAGGTTTTTGAATCCTTTTTTAGAGGGCACCTTGTTTTTTCCCCTGGCATCTCTTTTGATTTAGACTCTACAGTGCTTCAATGTCATGTTAACATTCAGTACCAAAGCATAGTTTAAACATAGGGCAGATCAGAAGTGCTTATGTGTTTTCTGTATATGTATGGACTAGTATGTGTCATTCAGGTATAATTACTTGTTGACAGAGATTCTGATTAAACAGTACATAACTCTTGTTTGCCTGTCTGTGTTTTCTCATTTCATTAAAGATTGTGCAAAACCGACAAGAAGTTGATTTGAGTTATGTAAAGTCTCCCAGTTGTAAGCAAGTTGATTTAAGAAAGTACAGGAATAAAAATCTTGGAAATGATGCTTGGAGAGCTGCATCCATCATTGGAGTAGATTAACTTTGAATAACAATAGTGACTTTCAATAACACCACCTAAAAAGCAGTGTGTCTGTAAACCACCCAAGATTGTTAGTTTGGCATTGCCTTGACATGTACATGTCTGAGGTTGCTGGTTAATGAAGATACAGAATAGGAAGATATATTTATGGTCAACACTGTGTCTGCAGTCCTATTCAGAGTTATTTTAAATTATTGTCACTGTAAAACATAGCAGAGTTTGCCCTTTTTCATGCTTTGTGAAGGGATTAGAGTACTCTAAATTGTGTATAAATGCACATACTGGCCAGATACTACATGTACAAGTGTTGCAACTAAGACTGACCAAGAAAAAGGGAGAAGAAGAGAGGCTGATTGAAAAAGTCATTTCAGAGAATGTAGGCTATCTATTGCATAATGTGCTGCAGTGAAAATTTGAAAATGGTTCACTTGAGGGGAGGCTTAGAGACACGCGCACAAAAACAGAAAAATGAGAAGTTATACTGTAGTCACTGTCAGATTGGGCTGTTCAATGAGTGAATTGGTGAAGTCTTTGTATTTGCTCCTACAAAATACTCATGAAATGATACTAAGCGATAATTTAGTGAAGCGAGAGACAGTGAAAAAGTGTAGGCATGCATCTACATCTACACATTTATGTCATTTTATGTTAATTTGAGCCTTTTAGTGAATATTTGATGATGAGCTGTGTTAGAAGTCGGGAGTTTGCTGCCTGTGTGCAGCAGCAAGTGGGAGATCAAGTGAACACAGTAAGAAGGAATAATCATTCTGAACGCAGCTCACATCCACACAGATCATGACATGGCAGGCATTAATGATTCAGAGGTAGAGGGATGAAAAGAGTGAAGGAGGTAGATAGAGAGAAAAGATGCCAGGTGGGAGGGAAAGGAGGAGACAACGATAGGGAGAAAAGGGGGTGGGGGGCAGAGACAGCAGAGGAGAAGTGGGAGAGGAAAAGAGGAAGCCTTAGAGATTTTTTTTTTTTTTTAGCTTCAAGCCATTTTGCTTGTTTCACTCCTTGTGCTGTATTTTAGGAAAGCGTGACGAGACAGAATGCGAGAGCAAAGAAAATGCAGTTTGACATAACAGCAGTCTGAACACCAGCTCTGCCATTAAACAACTCATTTTTCATTATTTTCTGCTGCTGTGCCTCTATTTTTTTTTTTTTTTTTTTTAGAGCATTTAGAACAATTGTGGTAATTTCTACTGTGAGAGTGTTGAAGTCGGTGGAATAGGATAGAAGACAGCTACAGAACAAAGTAAACTGAGGTGAGGATGACAAGTGTTGGTTAATAAATCAAGTTTATCAAAAGTCTCGTTATTGGCATGTCATACGGTGCATTTTTTGAACAATTAGTAATAACACATTCATTTGAAATTAAGGGACAAAAAAGGGACAAAGGGTGGCCTTTGACAGGTGTTCCTTCTAACAGACACAAGGGGAGAAAAGAATCAGTCTTCATATCAAACTCCAATTCAACAAATGCAGCCTGAAAATAATACACTGAAAAAAGGCTGAGCCACACTGGCATACAGACAAGGTGGCAAAGGCCTACTGCCAACCCTGTCAACCCGATTACACACACACTACATTCACACACACACTTCTGATGTTTGCTTAGTCCAGAGGGGGGGCGCACACAGACACGCGCACGCACACACACACACACACACACACACACACACACACAAACTGGCACAGCATCAAGGTGGCATGGCAAGGCACTGCTAGTGGCTTTGTCAACTCAAGTAACCTCCCACAGGAAACACACAGACACACATTCCCAAAAGCACAGATTATATGCAAGGGAAAGAAGGAGAGGCAGACAGGCATGGAGATAAAAAGTAAAAAAGGAAGAGGAGGGGAGTGAGAAAGAGGAAAACAGAGACAAGAGCAACAAAGCGAGGAGATAAGTAAGGGAGAAAGACAGCAAAGTGAGTGAGCAATATAGCAACAGATGGACAAAGAGGAGAACAGAGAGGAAGAAAGACAGGAAAGAAATTGGTGGAGTGGGCAACAGAGAGACAGAGAGAGAGAGATGGTGAAGCAAAAAGACCATCTGCTATTATTGGAAGACTCCAGGAAGACCTTTAGCCTATATGATGTATGCACACACACACCAGCTCCTAACATACATCAATACTTGTACATTCAAAATGACTCACTGTCTGATAGAGAAAAGCAGTCTGACCTTGATGATAATGAGCCTAACCTGTATGACCTCATCAGATTTTAACAAAAGCTTGTGAATGGGCTATTTGCAGTGGATGGTAGCCAAATGGACTAGTTTCCAAAAGCTTCAAATGAATATAGTTCTGGTGTGTTAATCTTTATCTATATTTATCACCAGGCTGAGACCGTTGCAACTCCTTTCATTATTATACAACATTAATGCACACAACCTCTTGCCAAAAATCTGCTTTATTAATTTAAAAAGATGTTTCATGTGAAATTCCCCCAAAAAAATAAAAAGATCTAGCAATTACTGCAGCATTAATGCTGAGATATTTTTGCTTGATTACCATAATGAAATGACGGATCTTAATTGCTTTTACATCACAACACAGACAGAGTGCTGTCCTCAAGGCACTAACATAGCTAAAGCTTTAAAAGTTTCTCTTAATGGCAGATGGTTGAACAAGTGGAAGACGGATGGACAAAAATCTGCTTCCTAAATAAAGCCAAAGATAAAAGCAAAGAGACATCACTGTCAGAGACAAGCCTAAAATATGATAGGCTAACTATAGCTCTGACTATAACGCTAACAGGAGATGAAAGCTTAACTCATGTGTTAATGATAACACAGGTAGGTACACAAGTATGACATTAACAGGGGTTGTTACTGCAAAACGAGTCATACATAACGCATTATTTGTTACTTTTATATAATTGCTTTACTTATGAGACAAACTCAGTTATATCACTAAAAAATCGGTCTACTCAGGACTTTCATTGTAAGTCTGATACCCACACAACTAATGCTTGAGTTGTGTAAACAATCAAAGACAAATATCAAGCCTGCATTCATTTTTGTCAGTCACACTGTAGGGCTGTGCAATTAGTCATGCTCAGACATCTTTAACATATATTGTGTATAACAGGAATAACTAGACACAGTGCTTTTTGTTTTGAAATCAATTTTTTTCTGTTTTTTTTCCAAAGTCAATGAGAAATCATGCTGAATAAGTGCTCAATAATTGTGCTCAATATTGATAAAAATAATCATGATTATGATTTGAGCCATAATCGAGCAGCCCAATCTCACTGTGTGGGTTTTGAATAATATGGAAAGTCCTATATAATTTACCTTAATGACAATGTAACAAAAAAAAAAAAAATATGCAGATAAATTAAGGAGGGTCAGTTGTCATATCGAACAGAAATGAAAACAATGTATGCCTAGAACAGTATAAAAATTGTTATGTAAAGCATATGTGATTCCTAGTGAATGGGCCAAGACATGCAAAACTATTGGTACAGTTACTTGAAGGTACTGGATAAGAGTGAAAATTATTTGATTCATGACAATCCTAACTAGATTCTTTTTAAAGGCATAAATATGTACTGTATGATGACCTATTGCATTAGTAAGTCTAATAATACTGCTGAAAATGCCACATACGTAATTGGAGAAAAGAATAATGCCATTAGTAACTCATTGTTTTTTACTCCACAATTTCAACTTTGATGATATATAATTTAAGTAGAAAGCTCTTTACTTCCTTTCCCTCCTTTTAAGCATATAATTTCTTTGTTTCCTTAAATCATCATCCATGGTCAGTAATAGACACAGTGAACTATGACCTTTCCCATGAGACATCATTGATTTTAACCAGTTGACTTTAATTGCCACAGTCATTACTTAACCACTTGCCAAGTAGCTATACCACCCCTGCGCTCATTGAATACAATCAATACAGTGTAATCAGAAATAGCCATTGTTGTCAACTTAAATGCTTGTAGTCAGGAGTCATCTACTGTGGGATGCTTCCACTCAAACACAAGGACCCTGAAGAGCTTATAAGCTGTATTGACCAGTCATTACTGAACACCTAAATACAGCAACACCAAGGCAAACCTTGGGTGCTCCTGCTTAAACAGTTAAATTAATTCAATACCTTGTTCAGTGTATAAGGCCATAAATCCCCTGACCATAATTTCCAAAGTCAGTCTGTAGGTTCAACTGCTCAACTTACCAGTTCCACAACCTCCCTAAGCTTTAGCGTTCAGCTATGTCCTAACAATATTTATCCCCAGTTTCTCATGTTAATGATACGAAGAAGTCCTTTAGAGCTCTAGATTGCTCTGTAAGCTCTATTGATTTGGCTTTATTGGCTATTGATTAGCAATACTGCACCAAAACAACTGAATTGGTGATAAGATTGCAGAGGAGGACGATAACCCATGCTCAGGAGAACAACTTAAAAGGGATACGTTATCAACATCGAACTCTGTCTAACCAGTGATTAAGATGTAACTTCTGACCACATGTTTTTGTCCTGAAAAACGCTGCCTTGTAATGTTCTTCGTGGTATAACTGAACCACAAAATAAGAAGCTGAATTGGAGGTTCTCATTTCAGTACACTGCAGTTGAATTTGTCAACACATTTCGAACCGTTTGCCTCCGTCTATTATCAAATTCAGCATGTAGTTTTTCCAGTGTATTAGAACTACAATGGGCACAGGCTTTTCTTCTGATGGGTACCCATTTGACAAAGGTATTAGCATGATTTAAAGTGTGTGGCTCTCAGGAGAGGATAAATCTACTCAATTCCATTCCCTAGGCTGAAAAAAGAGAAAGTTTTAAGTGGTGCAGTTGAAATGCGGAATGAGATTAAATTCCCTGTGATGGTGACTTATTGGGTTTCAGTTATTTCTTTTTATGATATGACATAGCTAAAGCCAATTTCCAAAAGGGAAAATAAACTATAATTAATTTATACCAAGCGTGTGATGAAATTTATCTTATTGTCTGAGGTGTGTAACATAATACAGAATTATAGCTTAGATAAACATTAAAAAATCATTGTACATTGGACAATAAAAAGGAAAGGTTGAATTAGTGGCATATAAAGTCATGCAGGTTATTATGTTGTTTGATTCAATCGAAATCACTGCAATACATACTGTTCACAAAGAATTTAGCTGCAACTTCGCTTAACAATTGTTTTCAGTGGAAGTATTGCCACATTATTGAGATTCTTTGGCAAGATTACAAGATTCTATAAAAGCCTACTGACCATAGGTCAAAACATAAATACTAGATGACAACAGAAATGATCCTTGAATAATGTTTCATTATATACTGAGTCATTTATTGAATTAAATGTAAAATACTTTACAATGACAAAAATGAATTTAAGTTCCTTTTGGGAAAGAAAAACCAGCAGCCAACCTTTAAAGTAACAATATCAACAATAGTAATCTTCCCATTCAATAAAGTACAATCACTTATAATCATAAATAATGATGTCATAATCACACACACACAATCTGAAACATATCTTAGCAAGTAATTTCATAATGTTTAAGGCTATGTAGTTGCACTTGTAAATGCACTTGTTTCCAAATCTTGATTTCTTAAATGCCCCACAGATGCTTCAAACAAGTAGAAAATCTGTAACCATATAAACTATGTTCAGTGTTAACTACACTTAAATGTGGTAAATGAGAACAGTACTGACAGACTCAACAAAAGCTTCAGGACACTTCAGGACTGTGGAAGGTTTGTTATCTTTTCCATGGAATATTTTCACATACAACTAAAGTCTTAAACATGATGAAGAAACAAATCAAGCTTCTTCAGATTTCCCATCTTTATGTAACCCAATAAGAGCATGGAAAGCTGTGAGACACAAGGCAAAAACAGTTTTACTTAACTGTGAAATTGGTTCTCAATATACTGCTTGGTAACACCAGAAATATGTTTTGTCTTTTTGAAAGTGTTAAAATTAAAACTTTATCATCTCAAAATGTATTTTAAATCGCTACTTTCTGATAACATATGAGGGGAAAGAAAGGAAAAAATATTAACTGGTGAGACCCTGAAAATAACTTGAAAACACAAACAGATCAAACAGACAAAGAGTCGCTGGAAGTGTTTTGTCTGGTAGAATAGAAAGTTTACATGTTTCTGACACACTTTGTCTTTGAATTTCAATATATTTCACTTCTCAGAACTTTCCTTTCTTCCATATGGTCAATGGATTCCCAATGGAAATAATTGCATCATATTCAAAGAAAAAGGAGAAAAGAATAGAAAAGAGGAGCTGTGAGGCAGAGGTAAACATCAGCTTTTCAATATAGCAACCACCAATGGTTCTCACTTAATTTCTGCATAAACACATATGCGTGGGTGACACTCATTTATTCCAATCTGGCCATGTAACCTGCAGCCAGACAGGAGGTGTTTAAACAAAGAAAGATGAGGTGGTATTAACTTGACAATAATAATGAGACCTTGCCAAGTTTTTCAAGTCATTCTCAGACACACACATACAATCATAAAGCTGTTATCCCGACTCACATTATCTGTCTGTCTCAAGAACACAAACACTATATGCATATGCTCTCAGTCTCTTCTGGCTCTCCCCCAATCAACCTGTAAGGCCATCAACCCACTCATGTGTGCGTTTATATGTATAGAAATGAAATGGATCTCCCACTGGCTACGTACAAAAAATACACACATTCATTTTATTCCCATTTCTAAACATTGGCATCCAAACCTGATCCACAATGACTTGGTAAAGCCTCTGCAGTGTCTAGGGCTGTGTTCGCAAACCCTCATATATATGCATGGCCTGATTACCAGTTCTCCTTTAGATAAACATGCAGCCCCAGTCAGGGACTGCCACACACTGCAGATGCAGATACAGTCACATAGGAACTGGTACACACATAGATACACTTGCATAAAGAAAAAAGTTAACTAAAAGTAGACAAAAACAGGAATGCATGTATGTATACATGTTTGCATATATATATTTTAAATGTGAAAATGCTAGTTCTCTAAGAAAAGAGGGGTTCCTTAAATTTTGCATGATGCAACTTGATTTATCACAGTGATAAATTTTGTCCTCCATGAATGAATGACTGAACATATGAATAAACAAATCAATAATTAATGGATCCTGGTACAGGAAACATGTCTTGTAGACTTTTCATTTAACAAGAGTAAAGCGTGTGCTTGACATGTCAACAGAGAAAAAAGTAGCAGGCATGGACTGTCATCAACTTCAAGCAATAACATCCAACTGACAGAAGCACCTTGCTCCTCTGCCCTCCAGCCTCTGACTTAGAAATCAATTAAGGTCCAACATCATCGAGGATGTTCAAATCTGTTCGTCTTACGGGAGACATGAAACAAGTACAAAGGAGGATTCCAGAGAAGTTTGGAACAAGGAAACGCAGGTCTGTCCCACAGTGGGAGCATACTCCTTTCTGAAACTCTGCCAATTGACTGGTCAGTGCAAGTGACCTGACGGGACTGTAAAAGGAGCATTACTACGGAAACACACCAATATATATAAATAATGAACAGAGAAGACACAAAAAACGATAATAAATACATGTAAAATCCTGCAATATTATGAGAACTAATTAAATATTCATCTGATTTAAAACAAAATCTAAAGGTTAGTTTAGAATTGTTATTCACTTTTGCCACTTTAGATCTGACGCACTTAAAAAAAATGTTTGAGACATTTTTTTGCCATCTTATATTATATATATATAAAAACAAGAGAGAGTGAGAGAGAGAGAGAGAGAGAGAGATCTAATTTTGAAGTTTCATACAGCCACACATATAAACAAAGATATAATTTCGACACACACAACTGCGCCTAACTGCTAAAATGCACAAACACATAAAGCCACCTTCTGTTTCCCATACACACAGACCCATACTCTCGATTCATATGCCGACAGAAACCTTCTACATCATCCCCCACTGTTATTTTCAAGTAAGTTTACAGGGCTCATAAACAGGTTTTATATAGTCAATATGGCTGGTTGTGTCTGGTACACTGTGTCCTCTACTCAGAACTCCAGATTGTCAATATAATTGTAAAAATCTTTGTTAACACCCTCTCCTCATACCACTCTGAATCAAGTTTAACTGCCAAGTACACTTTAGGTGCTGCTGTCCAAAGCGCTTCATATCCAATTTGGCAATGCTAGGGAAACAAGCTAATCTTTAGTTTTAAGCTTTTATGTTATGTTTACAAGTAAACTCATGTTATGGGAATGCCATTGGAAGATGGAGATTTGGAGGATGAGGAACCTTGACTTTAGTATAGTTAAGGTTGCAGTGATAGTCAGTGTTACTGGTGTTACATGGTGGGCAGGCACACACTGATTACATAACTTGCCACAGTCCTTTTTCATTTTTTTTTTTTTATTTTTTTTTTTTTTTAAATTGTCATAAAACCCATTTGGTTAATTTTTTACATGTCTGTGGTAGCGCATCATGGTTGTATGCCTCCGCCGACCAGCCAAGTTTCAGGAAATATGCTCACAATCTCCCCTTACTGATTTACAGCATTGAATAATGGCCACAAGTGTTTTGCAGAACATTACGAGGTCACAGTTAAGTTGACCTTTGACCATAAAATGTCATCACTTTTCATTACTTGTAAGTTAAGGCCAAAAACATGTTTTGTGAGGTCAAAGAGATCTTGAGCCATGTCACCACCAAATTCTAAATCGGTTCATCCTTCAATCCAAGTGACTGTTTGCGCCAGATGTTGTGAAATTCCCTCTGGACATTCCTAACCTGACTTTGACCTTTGACCACAAAAAATGTAAATCAGTTCATCTTGAGTCCAGGTGAATGTTTGTGCCAATTCTGAAGAAAATCCCTCAATAAGATCTTGAGATATCACATTCAAGAGGCCAAACACATGTTTTGTGAGGTCACAAAAGGCATGAAAACTAATTAGTAAAATACTAGTTATCAATACTTAGTTGTATGCTGTAATTATAAATTGAATGTGTCTGCTCCATAGATCAGCAGAGCAGAGTCACATCACAGAGTAGCTTTTCACGTGATGAGAAAAGTTGGCTGATAAGACAATGCAGGAGATTTGGTGTCAAAGTCAAAAGGAAAAGCACCTATTTGGCAATATTTTGGATTTAAACCTAATGCCAAAGGAGAACCTGATAACATTCAAAAGATGTGCAAACTCTGTCTGATGAAGATGGCATCTGGGAGGTAACATTTCTAATCTACAGATATTGTGCCTACACATGTCAGGTGTTACTGATAACACCCAGTGTTGTCTTGAGTTTATGACCCTCAAGTACAGCTACTCAATATACTAATAATTTCAGAAAACATACTAGAATGAAAAATGTGTTAACATAACTGTAAGGGAAGAATATAAATAGTGTCCTTAAACTTTGTCTTTTGATCTTAACCTGGGCAAAATGCACCATCAGGGCACTTCAAAAAAAATCTTTTTAATGAGAAGATTCTTTATAGCATTTTTTGCTAATTCTTACATCTTATTTCAGTAAGGATGGAGCATAAGACTGCCACACACCCACCGCAACTTGACAAAACCGCAGCAAACTCAAAAAAAAACAAATGGATTTGACATCACACATTAGGAAAAAAAAAAAATACAGATTGTCTGCGTTATCCTTTAATGCACACTACTCACTTTATCTCTGTGTCTCTTCCCTGACTCAATCTTAAACAACAGCCATGAGTGGGAACTTTGAACTTATAATTGCCTCAGCTGCCCTGTCCAGACACACATTCAGACCAAGCCTCATACAAACACACACACAATGGCACACACAGCTTCCCATGCTGGTCTTCAAGTGGTCCCTAAGGAGAATCCACTGTTAGTAGATAATTGGTTTCCAGCCTTCACAATACTACTGTTCCTCCCTCCCATCCCTTTCTCTCTGGCAGCATGGCAGTCGTAGCCTCTTAGTCTGGTTTATACATCTCTGGTGCTTTATTTCATAGCAGATAAACTAATTGCATGTGTTTAATCGGTGTGCAAACAGAGACATAAAATATTATTTTAGCGCAGCTTACTGCTACACAACACCAGTTATTTAGTTTTATTACTTTTTTAACAGTATTTACCTGCTTTGTCATTAGTGCTCACTTAAAATTCATGCTAATAAAAGGAGGGTGACTTGAGGAAAAGAGTGTAAGAGCCTTGACAGTCCATCTGTTCTGCCCCTGTAGCCCTGGCCCAGTTTTTGCACCGTCTTAACAGGATGGAGAAGAGAAAGTGAGAATCAGCAGAGATACACTTCATACACAGTTCTCCTTTTAATAAGTTGACTGGGAGGTGACTTCAAACACGCAAACAAACACACATGGTCACACACACACTACCCAAAAAATTTACTGTGTTTAAATGACACAACAATATTAAGATGTCAGCACGAACCTATGTTAATGTGCATTTATTCATGGTAAACAGACACACAAATATTCAAGTAAACAGACATACACGTTTCCCAGTGGTACCATCAATTTCTCAGTCATTCACTAGAGCAGGCAAAAATGTCTGGCTCGCAACTCTAAATATGGAATCTAGTTTCCAGCATCCCATATGGGTCAGTTACTATGACAACCACTGCATGCCTGTCCAAGCAGCCTAATATTTACTCAGCAGATACATGTTTGCTGTCTGCCTCTGAGGTAGGTAATGATACTGGCACACCTGGTGTTTTCTATATAACAGACTCAATCTATAATACATGAGGTAAATACATGCCTTCACAGAATTCAGGTCATGCAGATGGTTCAACTCATTTTAAAATCTCAACTTTATCTTTTTCCATCATATTTTCTTACCCTGACAATGCGGTGCATATAAAGGTGGGCAAAGTATAACCATCAATTATCCCAGGAGTCATCGTTTCTATGCAACCCTCATAGTGCAATGAAAATCTCTGGACTTATGTGCATAAAGCTAACCTGTAATTATGTTTGTGTAACTTCGTTACACAATAGCCCTGTATATTATTTGCACAATTTTCACCTAATTCATCCTATTCAATATCTCTGTGAGGCCTTTAAAAAACCTTATCCTCAGATTATTTACATAGATCTGTTAAATACTTCCAACTTCATCAGCTGAAGCAGCTTGAGTCAAAAAGATTGTATGGTAGGTTTGCATTTAACTATTACACTGTATGTCAAAACTTACTGTCAATACTTCCCTCCAATTAAAGGATAACTGACTTCTGACAGCTTGGGTATTTGTAGCTGTGTAGCTGTTTACATTGGTTATGATAACTCTGAACTCACCCATATAGTTGTTGTGATCTACGAAGTACAAACACAGAAATATCACTAATGGGATAAGAAATGCGATGAATGAAACGACTGTAGATACTCTGGTTGTAACTAAAACAAAAATAATCCTAATTTCCAACAATTCCTCATTGCTCAGGGAAGCGTACAAACAACTATAGAAAAGCCAGATGGACAAAGTTAAAACAGGATGTTAGTCTGTTTACAACAGAAAGCTTGGGTAATGATTTTACAGGTTGCCTTCATTTTCTCTTCCAATAGGTTTGGCTAACCCGTAGCTTTGTTTAAAACCTTTACAATCATCTAACTGCCTGTGTTCATTTCAAAAATAAAACACTGAACTATTAATTAGTATCTGTAGGTATCTATGATGAACTTCCATTGAGTCAGCCATAAATCCAGCTCTAGAAACAATGGCCAGTCCCAAAACAATAAAATCCAACTTGTAATATACTGGATCTATCCTAGTTCATTTACAGTGAGAAAACCTAAATGGTATGAGGAGATCAGTGAGTCAATGCACAATTAGTAAGTCACCATCTGCTTTTAGCTGATGAACAAGGAAGGATGAGGCCTGGGGGAAAAAAAAAAGTATATGAATGGAGAGAGAGGAGGAGGAAGGACAAACGGACTAGTAGGACGAAGGAGATGGGTGAACACGTTCCAACAATGTGTGGAGATAAAACAGCCTCCTTTTACAAGCACTACATGGTACTATAAAATCTTACCTTGTATTAAACTCAAAACACACACATATACAAGCAGGCTGATCAATGAAACCTTGCAGTTCCTTTATTTAATGTTCAAACTGTTTCTAATGTGTACACTGTTTGCTATGGGAGACAGGAGGGGAGGCAATTTCCCCTCTGCCCCAGTCGAAGCCCACCACCACCTAACCCTCCACGTCCCAAGTGTGTGTTGGCCTATTGGAACTGTAGCACAAAGTCACTGAGGTGAAATAACAAGCAGGCTCTTTGTGTCTAACATTAGCCCCTGTTCATTGATGGCAAATGTAAGAATGAGTCAACAGATAACTGTGCACAGCTATAAAACATTCTAGATAACTAGCCCAACAGTAAATTAGTAATGATCCCTGATCTTATGTATTTTTCTCCTTTTACTTTTAATCTTTTGGACTGTATATGCTTACAAGTTTACAACATGTAAAAGCCTTTTCTGACACCTATATTGATGGGTCAACATTTGTTTGTGCTTTCTAAAACCACTACAAATAGCTGCTGGGAAAAAAATGCACATCATGGTTTAACAATACTTTGGTTAAATTTTGGTTAGGCCTAGGCAAAGATAATAGTTTGAGTTAAAATAAGTTGTTATGCTTAGGAAAACATCATGGTTTGCATTAAAATAACTACTCAGTTAAGGTTAGGGAGCCTTCATCTTCATGGTTACAGTAATAACCGCATGGTTAAGGTCAAGGAACAATCAGGGTCATGCTTTTAAAAATCAATGTTGACTCAAGGTTGGAAGTGAGAAGGGGTCTCCCATGTTAAAGTCCGATGTTATGTTAACCCACCCATCCGTCAATCCACTCCGACTCCCTTCTTTATGTCCACTAAACAACATCAACCAACTTCCTCCTATACTCATCATATTTACTATATGGCCATAGAGGAATTTGTCAGTTAAATGCTTCTTTGTCGTCCAATTGTTGTTCGTATTATCGCAATCATTAAATTTGTGGTCTTTTATCCAATACTGTTTTCACAGTTTCATAATTGCTTCCAGCAAAAGCCATCTCCTGTCTCGTGTTTAGCTTACTGTATAGCTGTTCACCTACATGCACTCTGAGTGCAGAAGACAATATGTTATTATTTCTAGACCTTCATGGTCCAAATCTGCTGAATATACAGGATAAGAATAAAGACAGGGGAATTTTTGTTTAATTAAATTGACTAAATAAAAGAGATTCAATGAACACAGACCCTGTTCTGTACAAACTGAATGCTGAACCACTCCAGGCAATCGTGGCTGCAATGAATAATCCAATGTAAGAGACTGAAATTGACAGAGATAAAGACAATGTGCAGAAACACAAAAAAGACACACATATGTGAGATAAAGGATGCAGTGCTAAATTGCTATAGTTATGGTTGACTGTATTGGATTACTATCGTAACCGTCTCCATCAAAGGCCTATTGTCATGGGAACCAAAAGAAAGAAAACAGTATTGATGCAACACACAGGAAACACTGTGATGTGTCTGGTTCAGGCAATCTACTTTTAACTATGTGTGCATGTATTGGAGCATTATGTGCGTGCAAATTATAGCTGACTGGAAGCATATAGATGGATAAGTGTGTTTTTACAAGGCAACAGTGGAAATTCAATGAAAATTAGTATTTGCATTGGTTGTAGGCAGGGGATTGGAAGGAGGCAGATGCTGCTGTGTGGATAAAAAAAAAAAAAAAGAGGGAGAGAAAAGAAGATGGGGTCAGTTGATAGAAGAAGAGAAAAAGAAAGACAGTGATAGTTGGAGTGAGAGAGGGAGCGAGACTAGGGGGGAAGATAAAGTCATTAAGAAGCAGCTATACCTCAGGGTCAATAGGTCAACACTTAACTGCAAGTGTCAAGTATTAGGCCATTATCACCTGCACCCTCAGGGGTAATTGCTCTGTGTGTGTGCGTGTTATAAAATGTGCAATTTCGCTACCATTGCTGCCCATCCTGCATCCATATTTTAAAAGTTTACTGAAAATATTTTGCCTGCAGACATCCAGCACTGAACAGAGCTAAACACATACTTAAACTAGGGATGCCCCAATTGATCAACCACCGATCATTATCGGCCAATTTCATTAAAAAAACGTGATCCGTTACCAATCACCTTAAAACCAATCACCGGTGGTTAATACTCTGGTGTCTGCAGCTGAGAGAAGCACTGTGTGCCGTGTTGTGTAGTCCTGCCCTCCACCTTGTTCACTGTGGCAAAGTGCGACAGGCCACCAAGACAAAACATGTCGGGTATGTGGAACTTTTACAAAGTGTATAGACTGATTTAATGTATGCCATCTGAAATTCATGCCAAAAATTATCAGTATCTGCTGTGGATCGGACGATCTCACTCATATATGATGCATATCGGTGACAAAAAAAAAAAAAAAACATGATCACGGCATCCCTAACTTAAACACATTGATGGTGGAAGGAAAAGCAGGAAAGATATATAAAAAGATGGAGAAGATAATTTCATAATGGAGAAGAGGAGGTAAGGCAGATGATAAAAGCAGGAAGTCAGGCTGTTAACAAACAGCCATTGAATTACAAAGCATAAATGGACAGTGAGGAAAGGTAGAAGCTGGAGTGAGAGAGATGCACACAGTGAAAAGGGGTTAGGTAAGACGTGAAGAGAAACAGGAAGGAGGAAACAACGGATGGTTATCTTGAGTGAGAAAAAAAAAAAACATTTGAATGCTTTTAGAGGCCACATTTAAGTCCATCGTATGACAACTATTGATTTTCCATTGCCTCTAATGGACATTATGGGCACTAAATATTTATCTATAGCCATTAAACCATTAGCTACTGGACCACACACACACACACACACACACACACACACACACACACACACACACACACACACACACACACACACAAGCAATCAAACTTAACTCACAAGGAAGTGGAATAACTTGAAACTTTATTTGTTTTTGTTGTTTTATTGTTTTTTTCTTTGCTTTTGTAGAAATGTGGACATTATGGGATTGTGTATGATGTGAGTTTGTCTGAGGTTCAATCTATGTCAGTTTTTATCCCTGTCAGTGTGCAGTGTATGTACTTGCAGCTGCATGTACACAGAGAGGGTCAGAATAGCTCACGCACTAAACACACAATCATGCAAGCACCATGTACACATCCAAGGACAATAAACACTCAGACACTTAAACACAGACATGCTGACACACCCCATATGCTTTTCCTATTTTCCCCTATCTCACTCACACTGACACACACACTTATACACACACACACACACACTTACATTCTGCTCTTGTCAAGTGTAATAGAAGACATGGGGGAAAGACAACAGGATAATAGGATTATTATTCTCCTCTAATCTCCATGAGTCAGCACTACACATTGTGTGTGCATTGGTCCAGGCTGTGTGTCTACATTTAACTAGTCTGTGTGTGTTTCAGAGCACAAATGCCTGTTTATTTTGTGATTATTATATTAAATTTTTCACCTTGAAAGACAATGAAACATTAAACAGAATAAATAAACAATAAGCAGCATTTTTAGGTAGGGAATGAGTATCCTTTAAAAATTGACATTCGTCACCGTGAGAAGTTGGAAATAACTGAGGACCCTGCAACGAGTGATTATGGTCATCATGAGATATAAAAACAAAATATATGGTTAAATTCAGCAGATGCCAAGTAAACACTGAATTACAAAATTGTACTTATAGTTTCAGTTGTACAGTGCTCTTGAATTAGAGAACTTAGTTACCATATATAGTATATTGTAAGTGTTCTGTTGCCAAAAGGCTGCTGTTCATCCCAACCCTTTGTGTATTAAGTGGCTACATTGATGGAGCTGACGTTTCAAATAGTGCCTTTACTTGAGACATTATTAGTAACAATTTGTCTTTATTGCACAAAAACAGTTTGGCTTTAGCAGAGTTGTCATAAATCAGTGCCAATTCATTCCAAGAAAAGCAAGATCTTCTTTAGCTAAGGGACTACTGAAATCTTAATGAATTAGTACCATTTTTGTTGAAGAAATAATAGGTGCAGCAACAGTCCTAACAAATTAGTCCCATTTTATCGTGCAGAAACTCTAGCCAGGGGACTACTGAAGTCCTAATGAGTTGCACTATTTTATCTTGAGAAGACCCAAGACTGATTTGACCAAGGGACTGCTGAACTCTTTACAAATTAGTACTATTCTGAGAAAACCCTGGTTTACTTTAGCCAAGGGACTATTGACTTCCTGACAAATTAGTCTCACTTTACTTCAACAAAACCCACACCACCTTTAGCCGAGGGACTATTGCACAAGGTCAAAAGAAGTTACTAATATTTAAAAGTGAGATGCAACTTGTGCTGGTGGGGTATGATATGCATGAGTCAGTATGCCAGAGTTGGCGTTAGAATGACTCACAATGGATAACACTTTTATTAATAGAGCTAGTGTAGGAGGCAGCTGTTCACATACATATGCACACATGCATATATAGCAGTGTAAACACAATTCAAAAATATTTGACTGCCGTATCATGCTCAGTGGAGTTAGTAATTTGGGATATTTTCATAATTGGGTGCTTCTGTGAATGTGCCTACTGCATACAGCACAGTGCTGGATTAACACTGCAGTGGCCATGATAACCTACTTAAACTGTGTACACTGTACAGTGAAAAAAAACAGACATGAAGAAAATGAATTACAAATGTCTTTCCAAAAATAATGTAATAGTCCTAGAAAATCTGCAATGAAGAATGCGACAAGAACACTACATACCACTTTTTTGTGCCTTGCTCAAGGACATACTGACTTTTAACCAGGACATACTGTACTTCACACTAATGTGCTATCTACGGGCTTGATCTCCTCTACAAATGATGAATAGAGCAGTAGGGAAGGGTTGTTCATGGCATTAGCCTGGAGAGGACACAGAGGACATATAATACACACCTTGTGAGAACTATTAGTTGTAGGTTGTAGGTCTGTGAACAAGTCAAATTTTATCCTAATAATGGTAGGCAGGGTACTGTTCCAAATTATTTTATGGTAGCGGAAAAATGATACTTACGGAATGATACATTGAGAGATATTAACATTTCAACTAAAACTGTTTCAAAAAAAAAAAAAAAAAAAATTCTCAAATGCACATTAAATTTGTAAAATCTTCGGTAAAAAGGACGGAGCAAAGACTAGATAAAAAAGCGTCTTTCATTAGACCCTCCCTGCCTAGTAAACACTCATGTAATTCAAACTTACACACACATGCAGTTTATATTGTTGGCCGTCTCATGCCCAATGACATCACCAGGGTTAGTTTTTCTAAATATAAAAAGATATACAATTGGGCTGCATTACTCTTTGTGACAATAAGGTGAACTTTATGTGTAACGTTGGAGTGCCCCTTTAGTTGAAAGAAATTAAACAACTTTAATTGAAACAAAAATTGTGAGGTTCAACAACCAGTGCTGCTATGGCTTTTTCCCATTTTATGTTTATGAGAGCTCCGTGGAAAACACACATACACAAATCAGATTTCAATCTGCTCCTTTCCTTTAACAAATTTACAAATGTAAGACACACATCAGTTTTGCCTGTCCATCTATTATTTGGGTATATTATCTATTATTTAGACCCCTCTCAGTTTCACTCCTCTATCTCTCCTCCTCTCTAGCTACAGCCCTTCTCTTCATTTCTCTCTAACACTTGATATCTCCTCGTCTTTTTTCCTCCCATTCTCTCTCTCATGCTCTCTGTTATCTGTTGTAAAGTAGATAAGCATCGGTTTTCAGCAGCGGGAGGAGAGGGAGAATAATACACAACATGTTCATGAGAGGTGGAGGGTAGCAACAGAACTCAAGGTCGAACTGTGTGTGTGTGTATGTGTGTGTGTGTGTGTGTGTGTGTGTGTGTGTGTGTGTGATTTACAACCCCATCAACCCTGTCTTTATCTGTATCCTTATCCAAACCTCTGCACCGTTTCCTCAGAGAGTAGACACAATATAAAGTGTTCGCACACACACAAACACACACACTTGTCTGAGGCAGTGGTAGATCATGAGCTGGTGAATACAGGATGATGCAGAGCAGCTCGACTGACATGAATCACAGTTGCTCTTTTCTTAGCTATTCCCTCTCATTTGTCTTTCTTCTGACACTCCTGTCTTCCTTCTCCTTCCACCTCCTCTTCTCATACCCTCTTTTACACTCCTACTCGCCCTTATTTCTCTCCTTCCCACTCCTCTGCTAACTTCCTTCCTTCTCCTTTCCTTTTACTGTTAATCTTTATTCATTGTCCCCTCTCCTCACTTGATTGATCCCTTCTCCCTTCTAGTTCCTCTATTCATTCTTACTTGTCACTGACTATTAACTTACTTATCAAAGAATTACCCCAGTCAAGTAATGGTGCATACATTTCTGTAGTTTTTATGTTTGCATGTACTGATTGAAGCATAAATTGGTCACTAGCACACACTGTCATTTTTTCCTTTCCCTGGTTTACAACAATATCATCTTTGCTCTTTTAAAAGTGTTAAATACAGAAGTGATGCGTGTGTGTGTGTGTGTGTGTGTGTGTGTGTGTGTGTGTGTGTGTGTCTGGTTTGGATATGTTAAAAGGTGTATTGAAAGGTGCACTGAGTGACTATGGAGTAGTATAAGTAGTGTTATTCATTGCAACTTTGCTGCTAAACTATAATTTCCCTAAAAAAAATTAAATAAAGTTACCAATGATAAAAGTATTTTCTCACAAACACAGCCACAGCATAGCAAAGCACAAACACACATGTACACAAGCACTGTAACTTTTATATTTTCCCTGCATTTGCTTCAACTCTCAGTGTTTTACATAGGAGATGAAGTTGCCATCAACCACAATTTATGAACACGACCACCATAACGAGACCATCCTCACCCACAATACCTATGACATTCCGGATGTCGTCATATTGCACTGTATATAGGCAAAGCTTTACCAAGGAGCAACAGTTTGCAATAATCAGTCAAATTAGCTGCAGCTGCAACATAAAATCCGCTCTTCTCCCACCAATGAATCACACACAATAAATATGTTGGTGAATTTCTGTAATAAATCATGACAAAATACAACATTTTTCATCCAAATCCTTCACTTTCCCACCGCTGCCACACCTGAATTAGCTAACTGGCACCAGCCCCTCAACCATTCACAAGCCACAGGCATTAGCTAACCGATTAGCACAACCGTGTCGCACTGCTTATTAGCCAATCAACAAGGTACTAACACAAGACAACAAAGTGAACAGTCTTACCTTGATCCACGTGTTTGTACACTGTCTTTCTGTGTGCAGAGGCATCCATCTAAATATTAGTCCTTTAGGCTACATGTCCGAATTTGACCTCGCTGGTGGCACAGATGAGCAGAGCCAGCTAAAAGATGCTAGCATAAATGTCACGTCCAGAAGTTCACAATAACTTTTCTCCTTCTGCCTCATTTTCATCCCAGTGTTCGTCCTTAGAGTCTGTCCATTCACCGTCTCTTTTTTGTTCTGGTTGTTTGTTGCTTCCTTTCCTTCTGTTGTATAATTAATGTCTACCAACTCAGGTTAGGTTGGCCAGCCAGCTGAAATCTGTCTGGCAACTAGGGTCTGGGCTAATTACTCCATGTGAGTGCACCTGTGTCACCCAGTGGTGCATGAGTAAAGGCATGAAGACGTGACGCTCATAACAAAGTATGCCACATAACAGACAAATTTAAAAAATAAAATAATAATAAGTTAATGAATAAATAGACAAATACATAACAATAAAGTTGGCTACATAATACAAACATATACAATAAAAAATAGGGGAAAAAAGATAATTGCAGTAACAATAACTAGGCTACATGAATCTGTAAGGAAAAACATGGCATGAATTTTGAGCTTTTTATTATTGCCTGTTTTATACAATTATTCTTTAATATTTATTTATCTATCTATTGTCTCTTATTGTGACAGATCTATAATTCTCATTTTATGCACTGTCCATGCAAAGTAGAGTAACGCCTCTAATTTAATCTCTTATTTTACCCTTCATACACTTACACCTGGCCACACAAACCTTTAATGTAATCCTTGGGTAATTTAAAAAACACTTCCATTGACACAGTATAGGCCTACATTATGATCAGCATTTGAACTTCAAACAGTAGCTTTTAACCATTTATGTACTGAATGTATAGCATCTGTTTTTTTTCTGCAGCCATAAGGCTCCTGTGAGAGTGTACAAATTTAAAATGCAGTTCATGAAGTTCATCAGTAAATTGAACTGTATATTTTAACCAATGGGAGTAAGGAAGTATCTTGTCAAAGGATGAACAAAACCCATGTTACAACATGCTAAGTCTAACATAAAACTCTTTACAAGCAACATTTTATTAATTTTATGATAACTACACCCTCACCATTGTTTGATGTCAGTATCATATAATGTTATTAATAATATTACGTTATAATAGGATGAGGAGCGGTCAGATGAGAACACTGAAAAAGATGAATGACGATGAATATTATATGATGCTGGACTTTAAGTACTACCATTTTAAATTACAATCAGTGTTTGGATTTCCAACCAGCAAATCATATTAAATTTATAAGGGTATATGTAAGTGTGTTTGAAGAGAAAGATAAAATATAAATGCAGCTGCCCAAAACTATCTCTCGATTGCTTGACATTTATTCAAACCATGGAAATTTCAATAAATGTCACTCATAAAGAGTAAATCCCTTGAAGTCTTACATCTTACATGTACTTTACTAGACAAATATACTGCACTTACGACAGCAAGACTTCAACCTCTTAATATTCAGACAAATTTATCTATAAATGTCACTCGACTCTGAGCAAACTGTAGCATTTTTCCCCATTTGCGCTTCTGGTTCTGCTCATTACCAGGTTTCTCAGTGAAAGTGCTGTGTTTGGTTTTACGGGAAAATCCGTGTACCAACATCACAATAGGTGAAAACAACTGACACATTATTTATCTGTCTGTTTTTGAGGCATTCATTGTTGAGTTGATGACCCAAATCTAAGTCCCTGTGGTTCAGAGGCATTGCAGTGCTTTTGTGTGTGTGTGTGTGTGTGTGTGTGTGTGTGTGTCTGTGTGTGTGTGTGTGTGTGTGTGTGTGTGTGTGTGTGTATCTGCCTTAAAACCTTCCCAGGGGTAGGGAGATGAGGGGAGTGGAGGTGGGGGGGTATGGCTTTTCACCGAGGGAGAAACCGAAAAAGGTAATGAGTGCACACCTGTGTTTTTTGTACAAGTGTGTGTTCAAATTCCACTTGTTTGTGCTTGTATGTGTGAATGTGTGTATGTGTGTGTGCGTACCTTGACAACCTCTCCACAAACCAGTGTGTGTGCAGGCACTCATGCCTGGCCATTTTTATACACGCTGTGTGTAGAAACCTACATATTTCAACGCTTTCTTATGCAACTGTGTTACTTTGACCACACAGACACACACACACACACACACACACACACACACACACACACACAGGAAGAGAGAGAGAGAGAAAGAGAGACAGTATCAGGGAGCTACTTATTCAGTGATAAAAGGCGAGCCAGAGGGAACCCAGTAATTGAACTCCAGTGAGCGAAGCTTGGAAGCACCGTGCCGTATCCAGGGTAATAAGAAAAAAGTTATTATTCACCTCAAAGACACACACACATACATATACAGACTCATAGCAGAGCACATGTATTGGAATGCATACAAAAAGACACATTTTAGGCAAGAACAACAATTTACCACTCACACAACAGCAGTCACAGGCCTGCAGTCTGTAGGTTCAGACTTTCCTACTGAGCCAAGTTTGAAGGATGATGAAGATCAGAGTATGGAGCTGTTGCATAAGCAAATAAACTTTGAAATTATTGACTTTCACACTCTCTACCTCCTGCAGTTCCACTGAATAAATCAGAGCTCTCTCTCACACTCTCGCTCTTTGGATGTATTCAGTACATTCACAGGAATGAATCCACAATGTACTCGGCTATCAGTTGGGCTGCAGTACTGCAGTGCACACACGCACACACACACACACACACACACACACACACACACACACACACACACGCAAAATGCAAAACAGTGTGCGAGTACTCACTCAGACTAAGGATGCATACATGTGCATCAAGCACACAGAAAATCAGGTTAAAAAAAAATAAAAGGTGGAATAACTAGAAAACAGAAAGTACATTAGAATGTTCGGAGATGCTCCTATTTTGTGCACACAGTCACCAGTTATGTAACTGTTTATCCTTCATTGTGCTCGTGTTTTAACTATTGTTCTCCAATATCTTACCTGTACAGATATCATGTATAATGTACTTGTACACACAGACAGGTGACAAAGTAAGAGAAAAACCTGAAAAATGACTGCAGAAACAGAATGACAATGCCCCCAACCGCAAGGCACAAGGGGTCACTGAGTGGTTTGAAAGGATGTGATTCATATACTATGGCCTTCACAGTCACCAGATCTCATCCCAATTGAACACCTATGGGAGGTTTTGGACCACTGTTATAAAACAAAGCAAGTAGGAAATCCTCTGTAGACCAGACCATCAAATTTCGGTTTAGCCTTTGTGGTCTACAATGCTGTCCTTCAAAGGATGCAGACAGTGTATTGAGATACAGCTATAGACTTTCTTCACAGTCATTCCCAACTCTATTCTATACAAATCATATATAAGCACCTTGCCATATCAATACATGACAATACACAGTATCTGCTAGACTTGAGCTGACCACATATTATGTACTATTACCCGGGACTATTGTTGTATACATATATGTATGGTCCCAGTTCTTAGTTTACAGTAAGTTCAGTCTCGTCTCAGTCTTGTCAAGGACTTCTTTTTTCATATTTCTCTTCTAGTCTATACATACACATTCACAAGTGCTGATTTACAGAAAGACACAAAAAAACAGACCTGACGAATCTGTGAACTCAGTTAAAATGGCATTTCAGACTTAAGTGAAATTCATAGTGTGTACCCCAGTAAATTCAAAGTGATATATGAAGATATCTAAATATAAAACTTAATTATTGTCTGCCAATGTAATTGATTTGGTTTTATACTGATGGACCATTCGTCTGTTAATGATCTCTCCTAAAGGTCAGTGGGCTGCCTTTAAATCCTGATGCAAATATCTCATGTAATGGATGAGCACATTTGAAATGACCCAACAAAGTCAGAAAAACTATCTGAAAATCATAATTTTTTATGTTCCATATGTGTTTGCTCGGTTTTCATAATAAATGTTATTAGCTATTGTTAGTTATCAGCATCTAACAAAAACTCTCCGACTCTCAGACATGTCAAGACAGGTGTGAAAAAAAGAGAAAGAAGGAAATAAGTGAGAGGGAGAGTCATTTTGAAGAGAAGACTGAGTTTTCTTTTTTTTTTTTTTTGATCTACAGCCTTTCAGCTCCCCTGCATTCATTCATCCCACCTGCCTTCCCTTGGGACACAGTAGCAATTGAAGCCAAGTGCCCAACACACATACACACAGTGACATGTTACATGCCAATGGGAGCAAAACATAATCTTCTCCCCAAGATGCAATCCTCCATAGTCCATTTTAATCTCAATTCGCCCCACACACCAATATATAACAACCTCAGCTCAGATGTGATTATCTGTAGACTTATCGACCCTCTGTTACTGAAACCCCATTGATCTATTCCCCAAGATTACTTGTGTGTGTGTGTGTGTGTGCGCGTGCGTGTGCGTGTGTGTGTGGGAATGTTTCTGCAAAACGATAAAAGGAAGACAGTTATCTGTCCTAGCTACCCACTGTGTATGTTGACTCTCATCATGAAAGGAACACCAAACCTTCATCAGTGAACTGTGTGTACGTGTGTGTGTTGAATCAAAGTCAAATGCATATAAGGTCACCAACTGCAAGCTCTCTCTCTCTATGTCTGTATGTGTGTGCCACACACAACACCTATTCACAGGTCAGGGAGGATACAGAATGGCATGGTCATATATCAATAGCACCTGAAGACTGTCTAATTAATCATGGGTATGTATGTGTTTGAGAGAAAATGACATTCGGTGAAAGAATCCTTGATTGGGATTCAAAGGCTTTACAGGATAACAGGTTTTCAAACAGTGGGGCAGTTAACATGGAGGAAGCTGGAAGTTTGACATGCTGAAGCCAAGCCATTTCAGAATAGATGTGATAATGGTGTTGTGAAGCCAAGCTCAAAGGTAGTGAATGGTACAAAGGTACTGATGCAGGTGCTTCTTGTCACACAAGGATGTTAGTGGTCATTCAATAAAAACACAAAACTGAAATTATATAGATATTGGATTGGATTTTGAGCTTCGTCGGGCGTCGTTTGTCGTGCAGTGTACAGGAGGGAGCGAGGACCGATCATCTGCTACCAAACGGCCGTTGGACGTTCGGATGAATTTCGTCGGCCGACGCAAGCTCTTGCACAGTTGAAGCAGAGCCACGAGCGGTTCCCCAATGTCAGTGCCATTTTTCTCTCTGACTGTGCTAATTATCAAGGAAGCACGCGTCTTCTTCTTGTTGTTAAAAACAAACCTGCTTCGGAGCTTTCAAACGAATCTTTATTGACAATTTTTTAAATCTTAGAGTGTATGTCCAGCTTTACACTATTCATAAAAATAGTGATGTTATTGCCCATCACTGATGGAAATGATGAGGTTGTATCTTGACATGGGAGGTCCAATTGAGAATTCATTATAGGTTAATTCAAATTGACTCTTTTCATGATACTGTCAGCAAAACTGTTTTTCCTCCCTACATTTGTGATGTATAGCAATTCACTAGATTTGCAAGACAGTCTAAGTAAGGACTGCACTATATAAATTTAAGTAAGGTAAAGGTTTCCCTATGTCTCAATAATTTTTAATTATTTATCGTCATTTTAGTAGAGCTTCTATTCATTTCATTTTGGTGACATTGTACATGCAACATCTCCAGTGACAATTATTTGCAATTTGCATTTGGAATTCCACTGCTTTGTTTCATTATAAGGTCAGAGGTCATGGTCAGCTACTGACCAAATTAATTGAGGGTCTTCAGAGTCTTGCTAAAGTACACTACAGAGTGGCCAATGCCCGCTAGCAAAGGACCTTGAATGTGAATTCTCTAAAGACAATCTCTCTAATCACTGGACCACCCAAGCTCTTGTAACAGCAATGGGCACAAATCAAATTCCATTCAACACTAAAGATCTAATTTAATTATTATTCAGATTTAATTAAATGCGCTTAAACTCATATTTTCTTCAATTTCAGCCTTATCCATCAACCCTTTGTGTTTGCCGACCCTCTTGGGTGATCCCACAGGGGGTTTTTTTCCTTCTCTTTTTTTTCTGTGACATTTCAGAGCAATTAAAAAATTGGCTTACCTTAGAATTTTACAACTCACCACATCATCACTGCTGTGTGCACATCAAAAAGGTTGAGTGCCATTGTGAATAGTGTGAGTGTGAATACTAAAGTCTTGAAGTGAAAAGTGGAAAGTCTAAGCAATTAAGGTTTGACTGAAATGACTACATATCACAAAAAGAGAATATGTTAGCATATGAATAGGTAGGGATGGAGTTTTGGACTGTGAGTTCAGGGATGAATTTATGGATGTACAGATGTAATTAATGACAGCACCAAGGATAGTTTACACATGAAACAGTGTCCATAACCACATCAGATTAAACGACACTGCATGCTGACAGCACAAAATGACAGAGGCATTAAGAGAGCCAGACACAAAAAGGGATGAGTGGTTAGATTTTTAGATAAATTGAATTGAGTTATTTGGAGAAGATGTGTAAAAAATATGAGGACACCAACAGTGATTTGGAAGTATTTGTTGTGCATGAAGACTGTCAGAACTCACAGCACTCTCAGGAAACACCTTCTGTTCCTGGAACACTTCAACTCACTGTTTCCAGATACACATAAGATGGATAAATCAATGATTATCACCCTGGAATTGACAACGTGAAATTGCAGGTGGTGATGGATGAAAGGATAGGTGATTAGCAGGAAGCATGCTGGGATAAATAGATTGACTCTTAGACTACCAGCTATGTTGTTGTATTGCAGCCACAACCTATTATTATACTTGAGGTCTACACAATGCTTGAACACAGCACTTGTTCAAATGTTCTGATATCCTTTTGTCTGGAACCTAATCACATAGAGGCAAATACCAAACAAAAATCAAGTATAGCTAAAAACTGGTCAAACTCATTGATTTCCACCAGTGTCCACAGTGGTCTGGGAATAGCTACCACAGTATGAACAGGGATATACTATCATATCCAGTCCTACTTTATCCCAAATAACAAGGCGCACCGTCTTGGCACAGTGTTCATAGACTGATCGCACAACGTAGCACTGACATGTGACTGTTCATGTAACATGGTACAGGTCATCTATGACAAGGGTAATCTATGACAAAGAATACAAAGTTGGTGACAAATTCCACAAATTGTACCTATGCTAGAGACAAAAGACTCTCATCAAAAACAATCCCCTCCGTCATCATCCTTTGATCTCTCCTCATCTCTGCGAGCTGAGTTAAGAAGGATACAGCAAACATGTCCGATGAATCTGTAACCACATTGCAAACACAGTAGAGATGGTGTGTCAGCTGAGGATCTCTTCACAAGTGGAGAAATCATGAAAATACTGAAGACTGGTGCCAAGTATTTTCAAAGAATTTTCAAACAAAAAGATTATTGCAACTTTAGTGACACATCTTAGTCGCCATCTATCATCAAGTAGAGGTATGGCTTTTGAGAGCAATTTAGTGCTGTCAGCACTGAGTAAGTGTAAAAAAAGAAGAGAAGATAGCCCATATGGTCAGTTTCAGAAATCTGTGCTCAAAGCAAAATAAAATGGACTGTAAAGTCACCTTCGAAAGTACTTCCTAAAGAAGTCAAGTGCATAATGTGAAAAGTACCGTGTGTGCGTGTATCTTGACATCTCTTGCTGTGTCAGGGGCCTCTGCTCTGATCCCTCTCCTCCTCCTTCGAGGGAGCGAGGGAAGGATCACTCCCTCTTCAAAGTCTCTCTTTCATCTCTATCCCATCACACCATCCTCTGAGGGAGGGTGAAGGGGAGCGGCACAAGCAGACAGGACTGGCTTTTTATACATCCCTCTCCTCCCTTGTTCCTCCTTCTTATTCCCCTTTCCTCTGCATGTTTCCGGGGCACTGTTAGCCCTCTTTGACCTGAAAACTTTTCCTAATTTATTTTACTGTAGTTTTGCCCCCCCCCTACACACACACACACACACACACACACACACACACACACACACACACACTTTACCCATTTGCATTAACTTTGCTCTCCTTTTTCACTCCCCCAGTCCCTCTCTTTTAATGGTCCCTTTTATTTCATCAAACAGTCTTTTAGAATAGAAGCAACCCTTAAGCTTGTCTTTACTTATGTACTATGTTATTTTCATCATGATTGGTTGCTATTATCACTTTTATTATCTTCAACAGCAATTCAGCATTCTTTAAGTACACATTACTTTTGATTATATGAGGCTCTAACAATATCACCTGGTACATCCCAAAATTTTTTAATCTAGAACCTGTCAGGAGTTGTGGGTGTATTGGTGATGATCCGGGCATTATCACATACACTGTATGATTTCATTAATTCCCGGCCTGAATTAAATTACCTGTATTTTGCTCCACTTTGGTCTCAGGCTGTTCTAAAGGGCACACCGTAGAATCCAAAGTGTGGGTGGCAGGCTATTTTCTCATGTCTCCTCACTTCACAATTGAGCTGTATGCTTTCAGAGTCCCGCCAACCCCCTCTCATCCTCCTCCCTCTCTCGCTTCCCTCCCTCACCACCCCTGGGGACAGACTAAATTTACTGCTTTTGGTTCCCAGGAGTTTGTGAAATGCTGTTCCAACAGACTAACACAACCTCGGGGATGGTTAACACTCAACCCTGGGATTTACACTCTGCATGATCACTTTGCCGCTTTATCCCACACAGACACACATGCACACTCACTCACACACACACACACACACGCATGGCTGTGTGGTGGTGCCAGTCTCATTGCTTTCCAAATGGATTTGACTGGGATTAGTGTGTAAAAGCCAGTATCCACTTGATAATGGTGTATGCCTGTTTATAGTTCTAGTCTTCTCACAGTGTGCGGATGTGAGACAGTGTGTGCATGTGCTTTTGTGTCCCTTTTTATTTTGGCCACTGGTCAAAGAGGGCACTTCATTATCTGCAAGCTGCCTTTCATCCCATGGAAATCTCATTTAAATCTCTCTCTGACTCTCTCTACTCTATGGCGTGTGGTTCTCACTCAGCCCATTCTAGGTCCCCTCAGTCGCTTTCTTGATCTAATTAAGTCATCATTACTTAATTAATTATCATTAATTATGTTATCATTCAAACATTTTCCAGGAATTTTATGAGACACTTCACTCCTCTATACCTGGCAGATATCAAACACTACATGGAGCACTTGAGACAATATTCTACAAATCAAGTCTATTCTTTATTGAGATGAAGCAAACGAATTAAAGGTAGTAAAGTATTAGGTAGTGTCAAGTACTGGAGATACTTAATTTTTAACATTTTTACATCTTAACAGAAAATTCTGCCTATTCCATAGTCCTCATCCTCAGTAAATTATTCAGAAAGAACTATAAACTATCAATGTTAATGTACCATGAGCAGACTTTTGCTGCACAGCCATTATCAAGTGAGTCGCTGAGTGAAATCGCAATGAGTGAAACCAAAGAAAAACATATTAGTTTTCTGACTTTCTAACTTACATGTACTCACCTAAGAGAAAAAAAAATCATAAAGGAGAATTGTTTGAGAGCGAGTTTGTTTATATTCTAGATACTCACATTCTTCCTACTAACTATACAAAAATGTATGAGCATGTTGCATGTTACCTTGGTTAGCTAGCTGGGAACCTCTAAAAGAAAAATAAAAGTATCCTATTTTTCATTTGTACTCCTTAGTTTGACCGGCTGTGGCCAAAAAGGATAATTTCACATTTTGGTAAATTTGCATATTCTCATTCTTATAGAGAGTTACATTAGAAGATCTTATATCTGTGCACTAATTATGAAGCTAGTGCTAGGTGATGGTTAGTTTAGTTTAGCATAAAGACTGAAGACAGCTAACCTGGCTCTCTCCAGTGGTAAGAGAATCTGCCTATCAGCAACTGTATCTCAATATCAAACTATTCCTTCTCCGTTTACTATTGCAATAAAAAATGTTTGTGTTTGGCCATTAACGCCAACTTCCTAAATTAACATTGGATAGCTTCACTACTCTCTCATCAGACCCCTGAACTGACTAAAGTTGGCTGCAATTAGGCCACTCCATGCTCATTTAAAAAGTGGAGATGAAAAGAGCAGAATCATTGACTCAGGCACTCTGACTGACCAATGACTGATGGCAGTTATGACTTTAATTAGTTCAAGAGAGCTGTTAGATGTCTGATAGCCTCTCCGTCGTGAGCTACAGGGGTGTTTGTGCTGCATGTGGCTCGGGAGCTATTGAAAGAAGACAAGACCTGTAACCTGTAGGGGTGATGCTTTGAGTCTCTCCCTGCATGACAAAAACCTAAAACTAAAAGGACATAGACTATACTTGTTGCCCTTCTCAACTTGCAGCTCAGACTGTCATGAATGTGAAAATGTTATAACCACTATGACCACCCCCGACTACCACTACCTGCAGCCAACTGCAATTTCTTCATGTCCTCCCACTACAGTACCTGGCATTATCATTTTCATCACTATGTACAATCTTGAGTCCATTCCCTAAGAAAGTTGTCCCATATGAGGGGATTAGATTCACTCTTTCCACAATGATTGGTTGGTTTAGATGCCATGAAGTGTTTGATGAAATTAATCACTAGACATTTAGGTTCTAGTTGTTAGCTGCTAAGAGAGCTGTGAGAACAGCGACTTATTAATAATACTGTTTGCTAACACAGTGCTGTTAATAATCATTTGCTCTTAGTTGAAAGTAAATATCCTCTGAAACTAACACTGCCAGAATTAAAGGTAAGATGAGGTAGGAGGAAGTAAAATAGCGCAATGATTGGGGTGTAAAGCCGCACACACCTGCACGTCACCGGCCTGGATGCAAAAGTCAACGCTCTTTTTGAAATCAAAATGAGAAATAATGCTTTGCAAGTGCAACACAAGTAATACAAAAGATTCAAAAGCCTGAAACTAGCTAGGCTGTGCACAGTGCCACAAGCCCCATGCGACCACAATCATTATGAGAGCAAAGTAAATGAACTGTTGATCTCTTCATTAACATAATGAGTTACAGTGCATTGCTGCCTGAATGCTCATTTTTAGAAATTGGTAGTAAATTGGCCACTAGAACCTTGCAATACCCACATACACGTCTTCTCCAAAATAGCACATTTGATGAATTAATTATGGGTTCCCTCTTCACTGTGATCCTGCTTTGTCGACATGCCTCTGCCTTCTTCAAATATAAAGAATTATTCTCTGTTGCATCCAGAAACTACACCCTGTGTCTACAGTCTTTAGTAATGTAACTGACAGCTGATATTGTCTCACATATGAAAAGCGCTGAGACCAAACCAAGCCAAACAACTGAATCTCATCAGAAACTGTCAAAACACACACGTGGTGGTCGATGGAAAAGTCAACCTGATGTTGAATATTCCAACCGAGTTGTCATTTCAGAGAGTCCATGTTTCTGCAGGACAACACTGAAAAGCAAATCGTGTTCATTCCTTAGAGCACCTTGCAATAGAGAAAGGCTGCCTTTTATGAAACCTGCCAATTTACCCTCACACCAGCACAAGTTATTTTCATTTCCGCTATGATGTCTTGCCAAGGCACATAGTGTCTGTCTGCCTCTTTCATCGTCTGGGATTGTGCTTTCCACAGGTATGCCAAAGCCAAGGGCCGTGCTTTAAATTCATTATCAGCTGTCTTAAAGATGAGAAGCCAATCTGTCTGAGAGGTGTCTGGAAGGCTCCGTAACGTCGTCATGACAGAATGAGCTGTAGTGAAATGCCAACACACTCCCTGGAGTGTGCTGTATATGTGTGTGTGTGTGTGTGTGTTCGCGTGTTTGATTTGTATGAGACACAAACAGCAGTATGAGTAAGCGAACAAGTGTTTATTGTAAGACAATGTGTGTGTGCATAAGATGGGTTTTTAATGCCAATGTTATGGCTTTAGCAATGCAGAGAAAAGCAATAGTTTGGCTGCCAATAAACAATGAAATTGAATAAAATGAGGTAGCTAAGCAGCAGATTACATAAATTCTTGTCATATACTCACCCTTGCTAATGTACAGGCTGGATTAAAAAGAAAAAGAATGTGGCTTCCCTGTTATGCTTTGGATGGGTGTTTAAATAATTAATAAATGTTTGTCATTTAGTCAGTTTCTTACCTTTGATAAGATGGAGGTTCTTCTCTAAACACAACAAGCAATTGTTGTCCTGTTAGAACAGGTATGATGAATATTTTTATACTAACTACTTGTATGTAAAAGGGGTTGCTCATTTTCAACTGCAGCAGGCAGCTGTTCAGTCAAAAAGTCTTAAAATCCACTGTACACTACCTGTCCAGCACCAAACAGCAGCCAAAGTTAACGATTAGCTGGTGAACATAGTGGAGCATTTAGTAGCTAAAGAGACAGATATTTTTCTCAGGACATGTTGGAGACCAAAATAGAGATAAGGGGAGAGTGAATATTGGACTTACATTCATTAGGTGGTGAAAAGAACGAGCCCATCCCAGCAGGCACAAGACAATGTCAATGTAACACCAGAGAGACTTTGGACTCTAACGATGGACAAGTGTTAAATTTGAATCAGAACTGAAAATTGGGTCAAAACTGATTTTGTCAAAAAACCCAATATTGGCTTACTGACATTGTGATGTTAAGCAGAAGTTGGATTTTGGTCATGATGCGACTGTTGATATTTTATGTCAAGATGGCGCTGGTACGAAACAGCTGGAAGATGATGGATTTTGGTAACTTAATGACACAACTTAAAACCAACAAAATAACAACATCAGCTGTTATCAGTGTTCTATGTGAAACTAACATTGGCTTGAAATGTTGTCCTGACATTGAATTTTGGTAACCTGACTTCACACACACACACACACATTCAAGCAATCAGCTGTGTGTCTGCTGATGAGTAAACAGGCATCTGTTTTCTAACAAGTTTGCAGCCTCAATGATTACAAACCTAACTAATCTCTGCTTTCATTTTGATTCAGTTTATCTTTCATCAAATTCCCTCCATCCATCGTGTTCACAGCTTACCTCTGCTTACTTTCTCTCTCTCTCTCTCTCGTAACCTTCCATCCCTCTGCATGCAGTCACTCATTAGTCTTTCAGTAGGGTAGCAAAGAGAGAAAGAGGGTGAGAGAGAGGCAGCAGGCGAAATGACAACTGGCTGACAAAATGACATTCACCAGGGACAAAGGGAGAGGGAGATAGAGGGGGATTGAGATGAGTAAAGAACAACAGGCTCGGTGTAATAAGAGATTGACAGGGCACAGAGGGAGGGGAAGAATATCGGGTAAAACAGTGCGGGGTAGAGAGAAAGAGGGAGAGAGATAAAGAAACAGAGGCAGAACCTTGTCACCTAAATAGTGTTTTTATTTTGCTGTGTGAGCAGGGATATAAACAGCATTATGACACAGTAACAACACCCTGACAGCAGCCTTTCACAGCATGATAGCGGTGTGTTTGTTTCATACTGTGTGTGTGTGTTTCAGGCTATTTGTGTGTGCACATAATCAAGCCTGTGTCCGTGTGATTGTGTATCGTGGTATGTGTTCTTTTTTCTCTAACAGAGCAGACAATATTAAAATCATTATTTCAAGGTATTTTTGGAAGATGTGAGTCTGTAGACCTGCATTTTCCTCATGTCTGTGTCTGTGTGTGTGTCCATGTATATGGATCACTGACTGTCACCCTTTCTTACAGTATACATTATTTTGAGCAAGAAGAAGACGTTATTGCTATAGAGAGGGATAAGCAATCATGGGATATACAAAAGAACTGCAGTAATCTGATAACTAAAATTAGAAGTACTAATCCAGAAACCCTTAAACTGTCATCATATGTTCCATTATTTCTCAGAAATCTTGTTAAGTGAGCACATATCACTGCAACCAGAAAAAAGAGGTGGATATACTAAAATGAGAATCTAAAAGATTGTAATCAGATTAGACTGAAATACCTTGCCAGTAGTTATGCATGAAAGATTGATATCAGAGCTAGTGAAAGAAGGCATATAGCATATGTGCCCAATCAAATTATGATCCTATTTTATATGTATTTTACCTCCTTGAGTTCAGTTTATTCCAGTTATCGTACACGTCACAAACATTATCCATGACCTGCAAAAGTGAGACATGTGTTTTGGCAAAGTTAATGAACTGCTAAATTCCACACTGGTCTCTGCAGCATAGAATTGGTTTAAATTGGAAAATTGAATCAGTCTAAACAGCCACCTGCAATATGTGCAATGTCAGTGCTGGCTGGTGAGGTGGCATTTATTAGCTTGTCTGTCATATAACCAATATAAAAAGTCTTTGCTATTTTAATTCTTGTAAGAGCTATTTGTGAGATTCTTTAAAAAAATAAAATAAAATAAGTGCAGGGTATTTTTTGTTCTATTTTTTAATTTATGAAACATATCTCACCTCAGTTACACTTGTTTCCCAGCTTTGGTTTTAATAAAAATGCAATGTATGCGATGCACAGTGCTTCTTAGGAGGAACTTATGAATATTGGATAGGGACATATCTTCAGCAGATTACTCAATATCCATAATATTTGATTACTAAACCGGACTAGATTGACTAGAAATGTGGCAGAAAGGTTTGAGCAGAACATGACTACCAGACTTCCAGGACTGCACTGTTCCCTACCCCTGCCCGGTTTAATTCACCACTGGGACAAAGAGTTTTTCATTTGTGTGAATTCCCAAATGGTCTTTCTGCAGGGCCAGAACCTGCATTTTCTATGCTCACACAGATCAGTTGACCAGCCTCAAACTGAAGCTCAGTTTTGTCCAATGACACTTCCAATAAATTTTATTAGACAAGATGACTGCTTCCTAAAAAGGGCTGGCTAAAAAAAAGAGAGAAAGACATTGTGATCTCCCTTATTAAACTGCACGTTAAAATGATCTGATTCGTAAAGTAGTCGAACATGACCAATTGGGCGCTAAAACCTGGTTTAATGTACAGTTTCTCCCTGTCTTAACAGTTAAACATAAATCAACATTTGACAAAATTTGCATTGACTAACTATTATATTGCACACAAATATCCTCCTCAGCTGATGAAGCACCACTGTGGTGGCGTAAACCATCTCTGCAGAACAGTTCTCTCCTCTGTTGCATATGCTATCTTGTATTTATCTTGTCCAACAGATATAAATGCTCCAGTACACTGAGCAATTACTTTAATAATGAAGAGCTGTTTACAAGTGTCTCTTTCACTCTATTGTTAAAGAATTTCAAGGTTACATTTTATATTGAAGCCGTTGCATCTCAGAACTTCCAAGGTTAAGAGTAATTTTTCTGGTGAGTCACCTGAATTTCTATGAATTTCAATGAGCCTTTGTGGTCACGAGGGTAGCGAATCAGAGATAGCATCCGATGGAATAATATGGCTACACACATACAAGTGCAAAGTTGACGAAATAAATGTGCAAGATAACGATTATCTAGCGGAGAAAAAAAACAAAACAAAAAAATGCAACAGCTCCAGCACTGATAGCAAAACCCTTAAGGTCGGAGCTTATTGATACTTGAATAATGTCACTCTGGGGCCCGTTCAATACCAGGGCTTGGTACCCATCCCTACATACTGCACACTACTAAATCGCTTACCTTTACTAATGCAGGGTGTGTGAGGAAGGAGGGAACATACACTTTACTCTCTTTCACCCTAAGGTGAAGAGGACACACTTATTTATCCCTGCGCTTTGCTTTCTCATACACACACCTACACACAAACACACACACATGGGCAGCAACACTCAAGACTTAAAATGGAGCGAGGGGAGAGTAGAGAGGACCCTGTAATGTCAGGTTTCTTTGCAGAGAAGATGAAAGAGGGAAGATCAAACAAGCGCTGGTACGTGATACAGGAAATGTCACCCCTACACACACACACACACACACACACACACACACACACACACACACACACACACACACATTATACATAAGCATAGATGGACATATAAACAACAACAGAAAAGGAATGATGATGGAACATGTGTGAGTCCACTTGCGTGTGTGTGTGTGTGTGTGTGTGTGTGTGTGTGTGTGTGTGTGTGCTTGTGCGCACATGTTTGAGTGTATATAATTTACACACAATATTATGCCATCCATGTTGTCTTTGGAGTAATTAATCACCAGCAGCTAAACAGCACAGCAGCAGCAGTCTTTTTTTTGTTTGTTGATGTATATAGTCTATCTACTCCCAGTCTGCACAGGGACCAAAAACAAGGTCACCATAATATGGAAATGGATTCTTTAATTACAGTCACAATATCACACCATAATGAGCATGAACTACTGTAACCTTTAGAAAAGCGGTTGGTAAATATGACCCACTCTAGTGTAAAACATAAATACAAACTCACTGTACTGTGTATTTTTAGACCCTCATAATCAAGTGTTGGCCCACTCAGCCTTTCAGATCACGGATAAAGAAGGTGGGTTATTGGAAGACAAAGCATTTTCTAACCGACATTAGAAGTCACTTTGGGCGTCATGTAACTAGTGGTTAACTTGAATGATCATTTTTTAATGCTGGTGGAAATTAGCACTCAGTCTTGAGGCTTCTCTTACCAGCTACTTTTAGGTAGTAGCACATACCAAGTGGCATCGGTCGCCGCCAAAGAAAGGACGCAGATGGCATCTGAGCCCTGGTCAATCTCACTTCACTTGAGCTGGGTGTAGGCAGGACATTAGAGTCCATCGAACATCACCAACTGTGAACCAACAGATCAGCATGCTTCAGTGTTTAACATAGACACGCAGATGAATTTAAGGCTGATCATAGATGAAGGGATGCATTAAATGTCCATCAGGCTCTGAAAAAAAACTGATTTGTTTTCCACTTCGCTCTGAGAAGAGAGCATGTAACTGAGAGCTAGGTGTGCACCATAGCTCTGTAATTAGTTCACTTTGTCATTTCATGTGTCTGGAGTGGGTTGGATAGTTATTCTATATAAAAAAAAAAGCCAAGTATAAATGCATCCAAGAAGCATTAGAGATGAATTACTCCAAAATCCGCAGGAGGTGGTTTGAAATGCTTTCTTGCCAAATGGTGTAAATACTGATTTCAGTGTTATGTATGTAGGTATGTGATTAACTGTAAATGAACGTGTATTAAATTACATTTGCATTTCACATGGATATTTGACACTTCCCGGTGTCTTTTGTTGATTATTGTGTCTTTTTCAACCACTTTGTGAATATCATGCAGCCGTCTTGTTTGTTAAATACAACACATCCAACTATTATTATTATTATTTTTTTTAATAAATGTAGAACACCTGTCTCATTTAGTGAATGTAACCTACCCATCCCACTGCTGAATCTTACCCAAAGGCTTTGTTAACTGAATGTCACCCGCCTACTTTATTTGATGAGTGAATCACATCTGCTCTGTTTCTTGAATGTAACCCGCCTGCCTTATTTGGTGAGTGTCTGGAAATGAGACGCGCCTGTCACCATGCAACCTTCGCTGGGTAATCACTGCATCACACACAGGAATCCATGATGAATGGCCTGGGTTGGGGTGGAGCAGGAGGGGTGTTGGGGTGTTACATTTGAGCCTCCATAATCCCCTTTAATCTGACTTTGCACATCAACATTAAATGAGGTTAACTATTATTGGTAACACACACAGAGATGCACACACACATCACTTAACAAAATCCAGGCACTTTCTCAAGGTCACACGCACAGACAGACACACTCACAGCCTCACACAGAAACTCACTGCTCAGTATATATCTTCTATTCTTTGTGTGTGCGTATGGCTTGGTGTGTGTGTGTGTGTGTGTGTGTGTGTGTGTGTGTGTGTGTGTGTGTGTGTGTGAGTGTACAAATTGGATTGGCCTGACAGGTCTCCATTTACAGGGTCAGGCAAACCCATTGAGCATATTCAATTTGTTTTCCCTGCTGACAGAGAGAGAGAGAGAGAGAGAGGAAGATGACATGTAAGTGGTAGACATTCCAGAAAGGTCTGGCATTGATAACAATTAAAGGGTCAGTTCAGTCATATATTAAAGAATGTTCAGTATTTCAGCAATTCTGAGATTTTCTGGGTTGAATGGAATTTCATTTGTGCCACTAACTGCATTATGAAATAGACATTTAAAAAAGTCAACAAAAATGTCAAATAAAAATGGGACACAAATAAAATTCCATTCACCTTCACTCAATTGAACTTGATTCAGGAACCTTAAAACATGTCATTAGAGGTACAGTAAGTGGTTTTGGGTGAACTGATCCTACTTCCAGTAATGAGCTAGTAAGGACTGAGTTAAAAAAAAAAAAAGAAAGAAAAAAAAAAGTCCTTTGAATATAAATTGTCTGAGAGCAGAAGAGTGAGACATTACAAATGTGAAACTCAGTGGTACCCTTTCCCAGGCTGATGCCGATCCATGTCATTTGAAAGTAGACTCAGCAAAGTATGACAAATGAGCATTCAATGGCAGCAGAGTCACAGTGGTTTGAAAAGGTCGCCCCGTCTCTTCTGCCTCAAGAACAGGGCCGCTCTGCTCGTCTCCTGCTTGTGAATTCTTTATCGTCTGTCATTTGAATACCAAAGCCCCCGCTGTCTTCCATAACGTCTGACCCAGACGCACAGACTTACTGTGTCACTCACTCTGAATTAACAAGGCCAGCTCCTTGCGTAACCATGCAAAACGTTAGATGCAGTTGGCTCATTTGTTCAAATCATCAGAAGGTACTGACCTTTGATGCTGGATCTGTGTTGAACGTCAACAGTAAAGCAACAGTAAAGTAATGTCACCAGAAACACGCATGTGGTGTGTGCGCACAGTAAAATTCCCGCAAATACTTGTGTGTACTTCTCAGACTCTCTCACTCCTCTTTCTTTCTCTTTTTGTATGCGCATGTGTTCGCATGTGCATGTGTGTAAGATAAGGAAGGGTGGTGTTTCTTGAATCTAATTACTCCACGGGTTACAGCTTAGCTCACCAGCACTGGAACACACACACATGCATGCACACACACACACCATCCCATTCCCTTATTACAAGAGTATAAAGTGTCAACTGCTTCTGCTCTACATGACTAATGAGTTGAAGAGCTGGGCTCAGTGTAGTCATTCTGCCTGTGTGTGTGTGTGTGTGTTTGAAAGTGTGCATTTTTTCATCACAATATGAGCACTGCAAGTTTTAATTTTCTTTTTGTCTGTGAGCCTGTGTATTTGTGAATGTGAGATAACATCCTGTGTGTGCTTCTGCTGCTGTGCAGGGAGTTTTAAAACAAACAAAGTTTGAAGGGATTTTTCTTTAATCTTACAGTGTCCACAAACAGTAACTGTAAGACAGTCAAGGTATGGTAACATTAAGGCCACTCAAACATTTGGTTAAGGTTAGGGAAAGATCTTTGTTTACTGAGAAAAAGCCAGTGTTGGGAGACTTTTTTTCCACAGCCGACATTTTCGCGCCAAAATATCCAATATTGCAATACAACATCCACCTGTTTTGACTACAGCGTTAGTTTACAACAATCTTTCCCTAACGATAACTAAACTGAACCACGTCCTGCTGACGTTGCCTCTGGAAATAATCCAGTCAACAATTAATTTCCAAAAAAAGTGTATTTCCTGTTGCAGTTTAGTTGTGTAGAAATGCAATTTCTAGGAGACAGGGTTGGCAGAATAGGAGACTCTCAATGTGACATTGTGCCATTAAAACTCTGCAGTGAAACAAGTGCTCATAAAAAATCTTTGGGGGAGGCAAGAAAAATCCCTGCTCCCTTTGTTTAGTATTACTGTTCACTTCTCTTTTGAACACATTCACATCATTACATTTCTTTTTCATTATCCCCTGTAGAAAACTGTGGAGCTGCATCCAATTAACTGTCATCTTTGATTAGTTATTACAATCTCTGTATAATTTAGCTGTTTTTGTTTCCCCTTTATTAGCTTTCATTTTATTTACGTCTTTGAAGGAGCCCATTGTTGACAAATACTCTGATGGAGGCCAGAGTTAAAATAAGGACATAGCTGTAGTGTCATTACATTACAGCTGGCACCCACTCCAACCAGCCATCCATCATTTGACTTTGAGAGAGAGAGAGAGGGGAAAAAAGAAGGAAAGGATGGAGAAAGGAGAGGGGGAGAGTTTATAGCTGTGTTTTATTAATTCTTGAGGCTGGTGGCTAAAAGGATTGCAGCGGATGAAAAAAAAGAAAAAGAAACAACTGAGAAGTGGCTGTGTGATGAGGTAGATTTATTCCAATGTAAATCGGCAGGCTTGGCCCAGTGGCAAGGACTTCTGGTAAGGAGGAAGAAGAGGGGAGGAGGGAAAGGAGAGGAGAGAAGGAGAGGGGGAATAGAGGAAGAGAGGGGGATAAATGAAGGGAAGATACATAAGAACAAGAAGAGGAGGTGGTACGGGGAGATGTGGGGGTGACAAGGGGAGAGGGAGAAGGAAGGGCTGACATTGAGAGAATGAAGAAATCGATGAAGGAATGAAGAGATGGGAATGGTGAGTGCAAATGTAAGAGAGGATGTGTGAGGGCATGGGTGGGGGGATGGGGAAAGTGAAGAGAGAGAGAGAGAGAGAGAGAGAGAGACTGACATTGTAAAATAAGCAGTTAAAGCACTGGTGAGGAGAGAGTGAAGGTAAGAAAGGGAGAATCAGAGAAAAGAAAAAGAAGAAAAGTGCTTTTGACTATTCTGGTTGTAAATGTTAGACAAAAAAAGAACAATAAAACATGTCGTCATGGAGGGAAGGAAGGAAACAATGAAGGAAGGACTAAAGGCATAAGCTGTAATGCCTCACCTGTCAAAGATACAACAGGTCCTCCAGCCTGAACAACCATTTAGATTGTTTGAAGAAGAGGGAAAGAAAGGAAAAGACGTAATAATGGAAGGAAGTTCAAATAAAAGCATGGGCCTACTATACATCGTACGGATGAGGATGAGAAGAGAGAAACAAAAAGGAGATCAGTGGGAAGGAGATAAAGCAAAGATACAGGAAATCATGGAAGAAGAAGGGGTGGCACAAAAGAATAATGAATCTCAACGAGAGGAGGAGGAGAAAAGGCAACGAAGGAGGAGTCAGCTGTGTCTAAACTAAATAAAAAAACAAAGGAGGGGAAGTAAGATGGAAACAAGCTGATGTAGAGACGTCACTTTACCCCTAACTGTTTGAAAACAGATCTCATGTCCTCAGATACTAAATCCCAGTCTAGTAGAAGAGGGGATTATCATGATCATCATTAATAAGCAAAATGCCAGCAACCCTAAGCCTTCCTCTATCTAATAAATCCTCCCTGATCCACACAGGAGCATAATTAATACAGACAGCAGGGGGTAGGAGGTTAGCGTCGACCGAGCATGAGTTAATAAGGAAGGAGTGAAGGAGGTGTGAAAACCTCCTAACTCCAAATTGTGTCTTTTTCATATTCTGAGAGATTGAAAGTTTACAATGCGTTGAGTGGATAATATAACCCTGTGGAATTACTGGAATAACTGTAAACACTACCAAAAAAAACAAATGTCGGTGGATTGGAAAATTAAACTTTGTGGAATCATTTTGTAAGCCTAGTTTTAAGTGACAGGAGTTTCATCTAACTTGTAGTCCAAGGGAATAGCAACTTGCTTCCTGCACAGCTGACTGAGATGAACCAGAGCGTGGAACAGGACCAGCTCAAAATCTTAACTGCACAAAACCAAAGTAGTGAAAAAAAAAAAAAATAGCACAGCTTGCAAATTATTCCTCTTGGCAACATTGATGGAAAAATAATTGTATTTTGTGTGCATATGTTTGGAGGGTTCTGCCTGCATGAGAATTTAAAAAAAGTAATTTGTGTTAACTGGCATTTGATGCCATTTAAAGGACCGTACTGTCGGTTTTGCATTTTTCTCTGCCTTTAATTACAAATGCAGTAAAATTGTTGTCACCCGTTTTCTTGACAAGTACATTTTTTAATGGATTTCTACCTTTCATAAAACCAGTAGAGTCATTTTATTTCAGCAGAGTCAAAGCTGCAGAGATGTGGAGCTTGGTCGAGATGGATAAATTGATATTTTGGCCCATTGCTAATGTATTTATTTATATATGTATCTGTCAAAGCTTCACTGCAGCAGAGCTGCTGTAAGTAGGGACCTTCAAGGACTCTCCAACGCCCACAGTTTGAAAGCTGGCTGTTGAATAGTTGTAAACTGATGAACTATGCTGAAAACCTCATCAAAGGACTTTGTGTATTGGGAATTTCATCATATGAAAGCAATTGTTTGTTTTTAGCTGCATAGACCTTTAAATATCTAATTAACTAGTGCAATGTAAACTTTGGAGTTTGTATAAAGACTCGATGGGCACTCACATTAAGATGTGAAGCCTTTGAGTAAGAGCACTATGCTCTATGCTCCCCGGAGAGAGATTAAAAAGGACTAAAATAAATCTGATAAAGAGAAAAAATCATCCCAGTGGAGTTGTCCTTGACACGATCTTTAATGATGGCAGCTACACTCTGGGTGAAATCTCTGCCTCAGTTAGTTGGCCCACATCAGTGGAGAGTAAGATAAAAGATGTATCAGAGCACAAAGGTCAAGGTGAGTATTTTTTATCACAGCTGAATGAAAAGAAAGATGCAACACTGGGAGATGCTCTCTGTATTACAGGGCTGAAAGCTTGTGACATTATGTGTGGTTAAAAGGATTCACTCTTGCTTGATTGTTATATGTTGTTGTTCCTTCCTTGTAACAAAATTAATATCTCTTGACCCACTTTATTTTTACCATTCGTGTATTTCGGCTGGTTCGTGACATTGTACACCACTCTGCAGTGAGTGCATCCACAGAAGCATGAAGCACGAATCCCTTCAGTAGTTTTAGAAAACTAACAGTAAGGAGTGGAAAGGCCAAGCTCTCCTTCAGTTTACCTTTAAACATGACTGCAAGCTTTGGCCTTTATAGTTTATCTTCCTGCATGTTTTCCTTAGTGCTGCAGGAGTTACCACAGCCAAAACCCACAGTACTTAAATACTAAATGCCTTTCTCATTTTTGTGTTCTGATCAAAACATGGCAAATGGCCCAGAAATAGCTAGAACTAAGTAACACTTTCACCCTGTGAATGTCAGTAATGTAAGAGTAAGAGCCAATGCGCCCTGACAATATATCTGTTAAATTGAGAGCTTTTTCATATGGAAAGGTAGAATTAAAAGGGGAAGGAGGGAGAAGGGTTTTTCACTTATCCATAAGGTGTTATTATCACAAGTGATGATGGAATGCAAGGGAGACCTTATAAAACAAAAATTTGGTTATGACCTACTGTAGTGGTCATGGAATCTTGTAAGTATTAGTAAAGAACCAGTCAGCAGGAGTCTATTATTCTCTCCGCCAACAAGTCACTGTGGAGTCACAAAGACTATTTGCTTCTTTATCACTAGTGGGAGTAGTCATAATGTTTCATCACAATACCCCAGACACAATTTCTAATGTACCTGCACCCACGTGCACGCGTGCGCACACACACACACACACACACACACACACACACACGCACACACACACACACACACACACACACACACACACACACACACACACACACACACACACACACACACACACACAGAGGCTGAGAGGCATGCACATGCACACTCTCACCTCTAACAGCCCACCAGGCTTGCTGAGAGCCTTGATTAAAATTTCCTCCATGTTCTTCTTCAGTCAGTGGCATGCTGAATGATGTGTGTCCACACACAGATGGAGCTCTCTCACAGACTCTCATAAAACAGACACACACACACACACCCACCCACCCACACATACACATGCACACACACACCTGTCAAAAATCTTCATGTGTTAAATTCTTCATCTGCATGAGAAAATGGGAAAACACCTCCGATAAAAATGCCTTCCCTCTTGTCCACTGACCTGTAGAGAGACTATGGAAATCAGCTTTTTTCTTCACGGGCCGGCTGAACGGATGAAAGAAAGATGACTTCTGTCTCTGCATCTATGGATGAGGTCAGGAAGGCATCACAGATGAAGAATATATATATTTTTGTCTTTTAAAAAGAAGTCACGTCTGACATACAGTATTTGCATGACATGAAATAATGCAATGGAAAAATATATGACAGTGATTAAATGAGACATTTCGTTGTTGGTACAGAGTCAAACTTCAGCATGTCTTTGATAAAAATTACCCTCCCACAGTAAACATTACTGGGTGATTGTCATTACTCAGCATGGCAGACGGTTCCCCCAAGGGCTTTCTATACTTTACACTGTGTATGATACAGCAGGTTCTCAGCTATTTAGATGCTTTAACAGATTAAATTGAACATGAATTCTATGGCAAACTGAATTAAAAGCCTAAAAATGTCATGCTAAGTTGAATGTGGCCGCACAAGAGAGGCTGTGCTGATGGACTGCCAACATTACATGGGCAGGGAGGGAAACTGCTGATTATGAGTTCATTAAATGAAAATTTAACGAGTTAAATGAAATAACTATTTGAGAGCCACCAATCTCACTTTTACAATTAATTATCAGTGCCCATTGCTTGAGCCTTTGGTGGGAAAATGAGAAGAGATTCTACAGAAGTGGAATCAGCAGATCAGACACCCAGAGCTGGATTTTAATAGAATTTATTGACAACGAAAAAAAAAAGAAAGAAAGAATGATCATCTGAGAAGGAAGACTGAAAGGTAATGGATGAGTTTCTCCCTCTCTTTCTGTGTGTGTACATCTCTGTCTCTCTATCTGTCTCTGTCTACCACCCCATAGGGAATGTTTCATTTGAAATTAATGGCAGCCGCTTCACTGCCCATATGTCGCGTTTGCGCTGTGTTACAAGAGGTGGAATTCATTTATTTTCTCAACATGTACAAACTCAGCTCACTTCAGGAAGGACAGTACAACATTTAAAAAAAAAAAAAAAAAAAACCCACTGGAAATGCACTTACAGTATATGATTAACACACTGAAGTGACACACTGAAATATTCTCAACAGAGAGGAGAGGTGCAGTTGGTCAGATAATATTCACTGCTGTAGATTCACCACCTCATCATGTGGCAATACAACTCATAACATGCAGGAACAGAGAGTGCAGCCATTAGGTAACGTTTCTATTAATGGATTTCTTCTACTACGCCTTCTCCTTCGCTTTCTTTGCCTTTGTCTGTTGTTACTAAAGGCCAGACTCAAACCATCCACTTCCCTATGTCCCTTCACTCTGCTTTTTGTCTCTGGGATTATTACTATTCAAGTCACACCCAGTAGCTTCTGCATGTCTCTGATCTTTTTGCAGCAATTCCTGACTACTCCATTTTTTTTTTTTCATCTTTCCTACCTGTATTACTTTCTCTCTCCTTTTGTTCCTGTAAGTCATAGTTTCAACATGGTCACACATCCATCATCAGTGTGAGACTTTGTCAGTCTCGATATGATGTGTGTTCCTGGAGAGATCAACATGCAGGTGGAACAAAAAACTTTTATAAACATTGAAAAGGATTTGAACGATTTTGTTCAGCAAGCCAAAAATAATGATACAGTCATCACAATCATATAGTCACCACCTACCGACTGCCCTGTTGGCTCACAAAATAACATCCAAAGAAAATATGAGCACAATAAACAATAAAGCAAGTGTCACTATACTGCACTGACTGGGCTCATGGGTTTAATCAACATTACATGATATTTTGTGAATTTATTCATTTTTTTTTACATTCTGCATTTTCTATATCTTCATCCATTCATCCCTTTACACATCTCATTCCTTCCTCTTGCCATTTGTGATGAGGATGAGACATCACATACATGTTTATCATGATTCACTTCATCTCCCATTTCATTCTGTGTCTCACTCCCTTTGTCTCTCTGCATCTCGTCGCTCTCTTTCCTTATTTGTCTTTGCATTTTACTAGGGAAAGATGTCAAGTGGTAATATATTGCTGCAATAAACCATTATGTCTCCCACCATCCCTCCTTTCTTCATCACACCCCATTCTCTTAATTCATCATCTCTTTGTATCTTCCTCTCCTCTTTCTTCTGTTTATATGGAGGTGGAGGTCAAGACTCTTTGTTCGCAAGCTTTATTTTTTGCTGGCGAGATAAAAACCACAGTTTATTTCTCACCCTTTAAAACTATTTGATGGCAACATTCAGCTGCCCACATGTTGTACTGTATTTAAAGTACACCATTGTGCTCAATTTCCCTGTATTATGCATCAGTAAAATAAAATACGTCAGAAAACATCCTTATTTATGTTGACAAAAAAACAAGCTTGTGTTTGGGAGATATCCAGCTCAAATTCTCCACAGAGAAATAAGTGGAACTCGCTCTTCACTTTACAAAAAACTGTGTAGGTGCCCTTGAGCAAGACACTTAACCCCCCCAACTGTTAAGGGGCCAATAAGTAGAAGATTGTTGTTGCACTGAGCTGCTTCAAGGTGAGTGGGTGTTTGGTTGTATGAATATGAAACAGCACTACTTAAAAAAAAAAAAAAAAAAAAAAAAAAAGCCTGAATACTTAGTTTGCGTTCCCTTGACTGGAAAGTTTAAAAACACAAGCATCCACAGGATAAAAATAACGTATTTTCATCTTTCTCTCCAGCGTGATTTCATTGATTTACCAAACCGAACTGTGCTAACATATCTGGCAGATCCACACTCTAACTCGTCCTGTCAGTCAGTAAGGAATAGGTGTTAATGAGGGATACATGAAGCAGAATATCAAAGGTTTCTGCAAAGTAGAATGGCATGTGACCCTAATGAAGACGAGTATTTGGAGAAATGAATGCGCTATAAACAGCGGGACATCACGAAAATGTCAGCGCACATATTCTTGAAAAGCAGATCAGCTGCTGATTCATTCATTACTGTTTTCATTGCTCCGCACTTTGTTACCCTCCAATGAGCATTTAAGCACACACATCCACCCAGACCCTGGTTTGAGATAAGTTTACCTTAAAACAAGCTGCAGCTTTATTGTTTATCTCATGACACACAGTGTGAGTCATGGATTACAGCCTTACTGAGGCGTAGAAGAACACATCTCTATCCTCCCACCCAGCTAGCTGGCATACTGTTACACATCACAAGAGCCCGTGTCAAAACCACAGAAAGGCCTCGAGCTGCCTCATAGCATGGGAATGTGTTTCGTGCGTTTGCTGCTCACTGATGCTTTCACTGTTTTCACTGCTAGCACAACACCTATCTGTGTGCAACCTGTGCTCTTTGTGTGCACGACAGTAATTGCACTTAAACTGAATGCTGGGGTGGGTTGACAGGGACTCCTTCCACCAAACCGAAATAAATTCCATCTGAATTGGGTTCATTTTTTGGCACCATGTGGGACTAAATGCTATTTTAGCTTCAGCCCCTCTGAGAAATACTTCAATGAAAAATAGCTGTGCACAGATCCAGGTTCAAGCTCAGGTTCTGGCAAGCATCCACCCTGATAAACTATTCTTTAGCAAAAACACCAAGCCATTTCCAGCTCCCGTGTGCTGCTGATCTTGACCACTGACCTTGCAGAGGAGTGGAGGAGAAAACAGAATTAGTTTAATAATTCGTCTGTGGGGTTTAATAAAGGATCACATTTGTCTTGGTGAATGGTGTCAATGCAGAGTGAAGCAAAGATGAAAACCTTCATAATCCCCATGAGCAAATTAGGTAGCAATAAAGTATACACACATGTCATTCTATCTGTGCACAGGTGTTGCATTTTCATAGGTTCAAATTTTTACTGCACCCATTGCACACAGCAAATCTGCACATGCAAATGCAATAAATTTAGGCACCATCTGAGGATTTTCATTTCATTTTTTAATGGCCAAGGGTATGCATAGAACAGCTGAACAATCAGAGCGTTGAAACACATGACATACAGTTTTCAAAGCGAGGTTGCCCATGAAGTGAACTGCCATGGTCAAGGTTATTTGACAACAACACTTATTTCCTTTCTTTTCTTTACTTCCTGTTTCATTTTCTGCTTGTGATTATGGCGATGAGACACTTTTCAAATCAGATCAAAGGATTTTAGAGTTATGTGAACAGTTTTAGCTACAATGTTATACAGCGCTAACAATTATCTGTGTATATATTTTAATAAATACATAACCCCTTGTGTTTGCCATTAGAAATAAAGGCAACAACTAGAGACTATCTTGCGAATTGGATCACACCAGCCAAAATGTCTGTCAGCGAGTACTCAGTAGTTATTACTACATTATTACATGCCTAATAAATACTGGTATGGGTCAGCCTTTATTTCGACATCACCTACACACTCGTAAAGTTTGTGATTGTATCTTACATGGTTGTGATGCTATCTTCACAAAATCTAGCCAAAGACTGCCTTTGTGGTTCCCACTACACAAGGTGTCTCCAAGACCACAATTTGCTATGATGACACACACATGCACACACACACACACACACACACACACACACACACACACAGACTCACAAGGTGAAGACAGTACGAGCCCTGCTGTCAGGGCTTTTAATAGTAGGTGTGATTAAACTATAAAATTGTCAACATTGCAATCACAGACTCCGTAGACAGCGGCTCAAGAGTAACCAAAGTTAACGAAGGCTCAAGACAGTTATGACAGCGGTTTCAAGATTATGGAAATCAATGAGGCTCAGTCATCTAACTTACTAAGTGGCAGGAAAAAAAATAGTGTCATAGAATTTCAGATGATAGACTGCACACCCGAACACAGCGACTTAACATGCTGCCAGACAGAAATCCTTTTTGAACCTTTTTGAACTTTGAAGAGGAATGTGACGAGTGACAGAAAACCTGATGAAGAACTGCCTTTTACTGGAGCTGTTACTGAGCGAAAAGTTTGGGAAAATGGCATTTAACTGAATTCACGTCTGACTTTCTTGTGACATTAAAATGGAATTAGAAACTCGAACTAGAACTCAACTGAAAAATACTTTTTTTAAATTATGTATTTTATTTGATATATTACATTTAATATATCTTCTCAAATGTTTGATTCAAAGTGTTTCACATATTCAGAGAGTCACAATCAGTGTGGTGTTATATTTGAATGAATACGGTATTTAATGGATTCCCATCCTGACAAGCCCGAAAGTGCCACTTGATAGCAATGCCCTTGTGGTAAAAACTGATTTGGCGACAGTCCTAAATTATGCCTGCTCTAAAAACAAAGCTTCACCCATTTTAGCCAACAAGTTGTGTCTGCTGATGAAAACTCATTCTAACAGTTCATTGACCTTCCAGCCCATCTACCCCACAGCTTCCATGTTGTTAGTGATTAGTGCTGGCCATGTTTGTTGCCAGCTATGATGGCTGGTTACTATGGAGTCCAACAGAGAGAGACATCTGGAGCTAGGTCGCCAGGGCAACATGGCAGTGTGGGTCAGAAATGCTGGGGCAATGGCTTTGATCGCAGATCTCAGAAGGAAGTGTGTGTTTGGTCTGTGTCATGGTGTTTAGGAGGGAGTCAGTGTAAAGTGGTGATGATGACTTTCACCACCTGCCCACCCATAGATACCGAGTACCAGAACATAAGGTGAATGCCAGAGGTGCAGCATGTGGAGAATGCTCATTAGTGTGTTCATCAGAACATCACTTGAACTGAGTGAAGCTAATTGGTACTCAGACCTTTAAATGGGTGGATGGTGTCCTTTGGGTGTTTTTGGAAGACACAGAAAGAAGGAGAGAAGTGCAAGAGAGGGAGTGAGCACTGGATGAGACCGAGAATGATAATGACAAATTTACAACACCTACTGCAGAGTGGAACTGTACATTTACTGCCCACAAATGGCCCATTTCCACCTTACCACACGAACTTCAGGCGCCACATTAAGACATCTAAACCCGCTTCAGGAAGCCATATCTCAAGCTCTCTTCCAGTAAGTCTTGACACATTGATTTTTATTTTCAGCTTAAGAAACCAATATGAACACGTTCCACTACAGCCAGTGAGGAAATGTTCACCGTGATGTTCTTAAAGGCTGTTGCTCTGCCCAGCGCACCGTGTCTGAAGGACGCTTCCATGTTGCCAGGTTTAAATTCCCGATGGTTGACACAGATACTCTTTCTTTGTCTAGTGCGTTTAATTAGTGTGAAATTAGAAGGTGGTCAGAGAACATAACCCTCAGTAAACACTGAACAGTCCTCGTTGGTGTTACACCTAAAGATGGGGAGTTTAGATTTTAAACGTGAATTCAGTTATTTTTCCCTAGAAATACATAAAATAGAATAGAATAGAACAGAATGCTTCACTATCACTGACGTACAATTAAATGTGCTGTGCAGCTTCTGAAATGGCTCATCTAATGTTCCACACCTGCCTGTACAGATACATAATAATAACGAAAAGATACATGAAAAGAGAAAGCACTATATCACCAGGCACTATTGTACATTATACCAAACGCTATTGCGCCTGTTATTGCATATCATATACAAATATTTACAGATGTTATTGCTCATTTCCTCATTGTACGGAAACGCTAGTGTTTTGATGGTGTTGGGAGGGGGACAGTGTTTTCAGGTCAGAGTTCAGTTCCGTAACAGCTCTCGGGTAAAAGCTGTTTTTTTTAGCCTTTAAAGTGCAGCTCTTTAAGTTCCTGTAGCATCTTCCAGATTGCAGATGTCAGAATGCAGCGTGATCTGAGTGTGTCTTCCACTGAGGGCAGGGGGAGTACAGTTATTTTCTGGGCTGTGTGTGTATGACTCTCTGGAGAACTTTTCTTGTCTGCTGCTGAACAGTTGGCGTACCATACTGTAACACAGTATGTCAGCACACTCTCTATAGAGCAGCGGTGTGAGGGACATGAGCAGCTTCGTGGGCAGCTTGGTTTTCCTAAGTGTCCTTAGAAAGTACAACCACTGTTGAGCCTTTTTGATCAAAGCAGTAGAGTCGATTGTCCATTTGAGGTCCTCTGTGATGTGGGTTCCTAGAAACTTGAAGCTGGAAACCCCATCTACTTCTTCTCCTTTGATGTTTAGAGGAGAGAGGTCCTTGTGATATCTCCTGAAGTCTATGAGGAGTTCTTTGGTTTTTTTTTATGTTCATGTTTTCTGTACACCATCCTGCCACTTTGTAGACTGTGTGAGTGGAGGGGCCTCAGCACATGGCCTTGTGGTGTGCTGTTTCTGAGGGTCTGTTGGTGGTTTTATAGAAAGCCCTTGATCCATCCAGGACAAGCAGTTTGGTGACCAACCTGCTGGGGACAGTGGTGCTGAATGCAGAGCTGTAGTGTGTGTCACCTTCTGTTCGAGTCAGTCAGTGCAGTGTTGAGAGTGGTAATGGCATCCGCTGTACATCTATTTGCTATGTGGATGTACTGGTGCTGGTGCAGGGTCAGGGAAGGGGTGGATTTGAAGTCCTTTAAAACCATCTTTCAAAACACTTCACTATGATGGCTGTGAGTGCCACTGGTCTATAGTCATTCAGACAGATGGTGTTGGCCTGTTTGGGCACTGGTACGATTATTGCAGATTTGAGACAGGCAGGTTCAGTAGCCTGGCACAGGGACAGGTTGAAGATGATGATAAAAACCTCTGCAATCTTAAAAATCTTAAAGATTTCAGCAGCTAGCTTCACTTGATTCATAATTACTGCTAAAAGTTGATAATGGTCAAGTCTCAAATCCATGCTAGCATTACAGTTAGTTAATTAGTCTTTGCCGCAAAACCTGTCTGTCCAGCAGACTGTTCAAAAATCCATTAATACTTTTTTGAGACATCACATTGACAGACAGAAAAATCAACCAAGGTTTCGTCAAAACATAACCCCTTAATAATGAATAATGAAGTTGATATTGGTTCTCGAGTGTATTGGCTCATATTATAAATATCAACCCACGGAGGTTATGTTGTCTAATTAAAAACTCTGAACTTTTCTTTCAATAGTGTTGAGTATTTTCCCAAAACACTTATAGCAGACAATTCAGGTGCCTGTCTGATTACAGTGATGCTGTCTGTGGGAGTTGAGAATTTCTTTACAGTCACTCTTATTTCTACTCTATTTTATTTTTCTCTCAAGGCAACAATGTTGTGGCCTAAGGTAGACACAGCAAATGAGGGGTAATGTCATGAGGCCAAATTTAGAATGAAGATGAAACTTTTTATCATCGTATGAAAATGTTTCCTCTTTCCTTCCAATAGGGGAAGTGTTAAATAGATCATTTTATTAAGAGTGATCATTCATCATAACTGACTATCATCAGCAAACTACCCCACAATTGTCATGAAACTTTGATTCATTAGAGGCTAAACTCCAATTTGCGCACAGAAATATGTGGCATAACCTATTTCCAACTGATCCCTGCCACCTTCAAACCAAAGAGAGGAGTGCAGGAAAAACACAACTGTAGAAATTTCTAATGTAAAATAACCAAAACTGTTGCGTCTATCATTCAAATTAAAAAATTATGAAAATGAGAGATGGTTTTCAGGGCCTTTAACCAGCAATAGTGTCAACATGGATGTTTTTACCTTATTTAATCTAACTACCTATTGCACAGGTTTAAATACTCTTCATGTGATAATTTCTTAACTTGCTTATTCTTGCTGTTGCTGCAATAAGACATGTTCCCCAGAGGAATCATCTGAGTACCATCTGATTAGTGTCAGTCTTAATAGGTACACTAATAGTGTGTAGAAAACCTAAAGGGGCCCATATGGAATGATAAATTACAGGGCTGTTATTTTCTTAAAAGTGGTCCATAATGGAATACTTCACTCTTTGTCCTGGGAACACCTATGGTACTCCTTAATAAATGAACCACTTCTGATCTACTTGAATTGCCTATCCAGACACAAAAGGAGCCTCTAAGGAGGACATTCCTCTCTCAGCACAAGATAAAGCTTCTCCGATGCTTTACATTTGACACCTGCAGGTCAAACAAGGAGAAAGGGAAGAGAGGAGGGAGTACAGGGAATAGAGTGAGGATGAGCGGGACAGGAGGAGAGGAGGGGATGAGAGTGAAGAGAGGAGGAGATTAGACAGCTTTAAGGTCTCACGACTGGGGTGAGGTCATCTCGAGAATTGTAGGGAGACAGAAGGAGGGAGAGAGAAAGAGAGAGAGCCGGGGGAGGAGGAGTGTGAATGGGAATCCATTATGGCATCCAATGAGCTTACTCTCTTCACTCCTGCCTCCTGGACTCAATACAATGTCCCCTGACACACACGCATGCACGCACGGCACACACACATGCACACACACACACACACACACACACACACCACACACACACACACACACACACACACACACACACACACACAGAGAGACCTTGACACACTCCCATATTGTAACTTTCCCTGAGGATTCAGTAGACCAATTCTCCGTATTGATTTTGATGGAGACCTGCGCAGCTGCCGAGAAAGACTCACTTTAGACCAAGTGGACTTAAGCTTTAACAGAGAGAGACATGGCAAACTATGCTGTGTGTGTGTCTGTGTGCGTCTTTGTGCAACTAGGTGTTAAAAAAAATGGGAGAAAACGAGAAGATAAGGCCATTGTTGCTTTCTGTCGAGTGTGCGTGTCTGTATATTTGACTGTGTGTGTTTTCTCTCCCGACACACGGTGGCAATTGTACCAAAGAAGAAGTAGGACCCAGCAGTGTCTCTGTGTTAAGTGAAGTCAGTGCCATTTAAACAGGCAGATGTGACATTTGATACAGGCGGAAGAGGGAGCACAAGTAGGCAAACAGACACACACTTGCAAGCTTACCACAACACGCACTGCGGGCGGGAGTATTTACACATTTACAAATGTGACATTTGTGCTGAGGGTGAAGAATAAATGGAAACAGCAATATAGTACAAGTGAAATAGTCCTCCACAGATGAAGCATAAAAATAACTTTTAATAGATTAGCATCTATTTCTGGATGTTTAAAAAAAGAATAAACAAAAGCATTACTTTAAGAGAGCACCATCCATTACGTTCCACAGTTGTGATGCGTTAAGACGTGTGAGGTTTGAACTAATGGGCTGGTAAATAATGCAGATGTAGAGCGTGTTCATTGGTTTCACCCAAAATTTGTGAGCTCCAGTTGAACTCTTTCATGTGTAAAACAAAGCATGTCCAGGGAGGACAGCATTGAGATTGTGCAAAGTTACGTGGGGTTAGGGTTAGGGTTAAAAATAATTAAAAGCGAGGATGAATGGTAGATTTAGAAAAAGAGTCATTCAGTCGGCATGCTTTCACCTTGGGTCAGCCACATTAACGCAACAACCTGCTTATGACACGTGCAAACAAGACCAAAAAACAACACTTTGTTTCAGAATAGTTTCTTATTTCAAGCTGCTGGAGTCAGAGGATAAAATCTGCATGGGTGTATTGGCACTCATATTCTCCTCCTCGGGGCCTCGCTGAGTCACACAGCACTAACCCTGAGATCTCAACAAATTTGCTGCTTGACAAAACACCACCGCTTACCTTCTCTCTAAGGGCAAGGCTGCCTCTTTACCTCATATGCCAAAATGATACAGTGTAGAAGTGGATTCATGTCTGCTTTAACACATTCCTTCACACGTAAACACACTCCCCTGACCTTTTCTCGAGACTTTACTCTCCGACAAACATGATAAGCCAGTTTACAGTCAGACACAAAGTCATAGCTGCCAAAAGACAGAAGAAACGGAGACAGAGAGGATATTTACTTGCATAATTATGAATTATGAGTCATATTAAGTCATCTGCACACATTTGGTTTTGGCATAGGTAAAATCACATTATGTCACTCACACACAAACACACCTGAGTGCCATATGGTGGCACAGTGAAGTCAGTGGTTACAGAGAGTTACATCAGACAGATAAGCCAAACCAGTGAGCCAGCTGGACTGAAAACAAACACTGACTTCATATTGTGAGATGCTGCCAAATGATAAACTGACTCGTACAGAGTAATTTCAGCCCAGGAAATGTTTGGATTTAACAGGTACCATTTAGTAATATTTTTAACATATAGGATACACACCAACATTGTATGCATCAATGCAATACTGAACGTTGATCCATTTCAATTCACCTTTGAATCAAATGTGACATAATTCGGCACAGGTGCATGATGGTGGCAGATATGGGTTAAGATGCATCTGATAATGTGAAGATATGGGCTTCAAAGGCAAACCAGAATCAGTTTAATTGTTTGTTGTCTCCTTGTGGGAGTCATTTGGTTTGAATAACAGCTCAAATTGGGGACATAAAAAAGCCGTTTATCCTTACTCTATTTTCAGATCCATAATCTCTGTAGTGACTTTATGTGGCCCCTAAAGTGGTTCACTAACTTTTCAATGTCCCTTTCTAATATTCTTCGGCATGGTTCCATAACGATACCTATGTTTTTCAGCACTCGACCTGGCTAAATTCCCTCAGCACATCAAAACACTCATCTTTGCCCATGTTTTCTTCTATCATTTCCAGTAACCTTTTCTCGTCCTGTCACCTTGCAGGACTTCCAGTCGTAAAAGAAAGGCTGCAGTTGTTCCTTTCACACGATTGACCTGACTCTAGCTATGGCAGTATTCCAGTCTAATAAACCCACAATGTGAGGCCACTGTTAAAAATGACGAATGATAAGAAGAGAAGCAGTTGTGTTAATATACCATTAAAGACAATATGCTAAACTGAAGTGGCGCTGCCAGCAGCTGGTAGTCATTAGCCATTTTAATCATTCAAAAAGATGGTTTGGTAAAAATACATTTTTTGTCAGATTAAGATAACAACATACTCACTCACAATCATTTAATAAACCAGCTCATTGACCATAAAATGAATTTAGTAATCACTGTTGGGATAAAGTATGTACTGTGTGAGCAAACACACACTGCACATAGAAATTTTGATATGTCTCCAATGTGTTTCACGTGAATGTGATTTTTTAAAAACATGCAGCACCTGCACAACAAATAAACAATGAAATGAACGATGAGCTTGTGGGGTTGCAGGAACCACTGTTTAGACCAGAGGTTTTCAAACCCGGAGGCCCAGCTTGGAGGGAGAGGCATGAGGCAAACTGCATGAGGTGAGAGGGATAAGTGCATTCCAGTCTTTTAAAATCAATGGGAAGTCAGTAATTGTAGCTTGACCCGCTGATTTAGCCTGTTTACCAACATAGCAGTTGCAACAGCAGCAGCAGCGCCAATGACACATGCTCATGATGTTATGGTACTTAAATACACTTACTGCCCAAATGCTGCAATTTGTGTTATCAACATCACTTCATATCTCAACACACGCACATGCACACACACACACACACACACACACACACACACACACACACACACGCACATACGCACAAACCTCCAAAAGAGGTTTATAAATCATAGAACAAAGATGCTTCTTAAGCCTCCATTTATGTAGTTCTAAAACTTAGAGCATGATTAGCTACAAATACAAGGTAGATAATAAATAAATGAATAAATAAATAATAACAAAATCTGTTAATTTCAACTTTCTTGTCACGTTGCACCATCAATATTTTTTGACATTTGGCACAGAGGCTCAGTAATGTCAAATATTCAGTCTCATTGACTGAATTTCAAATATCAGATGGATTAACTGATCCTCATGTTTCTGGAGTTCCACTGATCTATGAACACACTATTTTCTTAATTAATGAGTGTGAATGAAAACCAAACAGTATTGTTTCGTGATCTCTACTTCTAAGATCAGGAACCCCGTAAGACTTGGCTCTTATTAACCATAGACTGTTATAGCTCACATGAATTATTGACTACTGTATGCTGGGCTGTGGAAAAACTGCTAAAAAGTAAAAACAATGTTTTGATGGCTTGTCGACATTTCAGAGTAGTGGCTTGAATGCAGCATTAAAAGGAATGCAAACCCGACCCAACTAACATGTCACGTTTCAACTGGGCACCTTGGAACAAGTGAGCAAGAGTGAGCTGACAGGTGAGGGCCGTCATTCATTTTCTGTGACACCCTGCAGTGATGATGACAGCCAATGGATGTCCGCCTTCATCTCTGGGACAACCAATCATATGTTCTCCCTGAAGTCACAAAGGTGGGGGCAATAGGCTTCTGAAGAGCCAGGCATCAATAAAGTCATGAGGGGCCCTCTGGGTGAATGAGTTTAGTGGTGATTAATGAGATGGCCTCTTAATGGGACACTGACACACTATTGGCTGAGCATCAGACAGGAAATCACCAATCACAGTGCTGGACCGTGGGCATTCAGTCTCATCTGCCCCCCTGATAAGAAGCAGGTGAGTCAGAAACATAGAGTGGCGGAGATAGAGAGAAGAAAACTGCAGCTTTAAGAGAGAAAATAAGATAAAAAGGAAAGAACAGAAACGATATGAGCGGGAGCTTCGATCACGTCGCCACATAATAGTGAGAAATTCAGAAAATAAAACCATTTTCAGATACACAACCTGATGAGAGACGTACTCTAAACTGCCTCACTTTGTTCACTTTCTCTCAATAACATACACAGCGCGCACGCACACACACACACACACACACACACACACACACACAGCAGTATTTACAGCTGGTATGAGACTGACTCGTCTGAATATCAACATCTGTATTCTTCCGCCTACATTTCCTTTACAGCTCTTAATGTGCAAGTCTCTCTCTCTCTCTCTATTGTGCGTGTGTTTGTGTGTGTGTGTGTGTGTAATTGTGTGTGTAATTGTGTGCGTGTTTACTTTATGTGCACACACTTTCCTAACTGGATGTGAAAGAACTGGTGAGTTCATATGTACAGTCTGTGTGTATTTCTGTGTGCATACGTCCATGCATATATGTGTATGAATCAACAATAAGAGTCCTATAGTATGTACAGTATGTGTGTGTGTTAGTGTAATGTGTGTGTGTGTGTGTGTGTGTGTGTGTGCATGCGTGCGCGCGTCTATAGTCCCAGTGTAACTGCCTGTGGTGTTCTATTTCATTTGAAGCTGTTTATGCTGCCTGGTTAAAGTTTGATGAGACCTCTGCTAGTAAATGAACACAGTTAGGAATTTGGAGAGAGACGCAATGCGGAAAATACATCAAATTTGTGTGTGTGAGTTTGAGTGTGTATGTCTGCCATGCTGTCAAAATTTGCTCCTGCCACAGACACAGTGAACTCAGTTTGTTGTTAGTGTGCAGTGAGTGTGCTACATGCTCCCAAGCAAGCCATGGCTGTGTGTGCATGCTTCATCTATGAACCCAGCCTACGTAGTGTGTTTGTGTGTGTCGATGGCGGAAATGAGAGTGTGTGAGATTGGCATGTAATTATCAGAGTGTCAGCTCAGTGATATTCTCCTGGGTCATTCATCCACTGACTGTCATCGCTCCACACCCTCTAGGACTCACTATTCTGAGAGTTAAGTGTATATGTGAGTGGGTGTGTGTGTGTGTGTGTGTGTGTGTGTGTGTGTGTGTGTGTGTGTGTGTGTGTGTGCCATACATGCATTCACTCATAAATTTCAAGTGAGGGAGAAAAAGTGCAGAAATCTTTCAAAAAAGCATCATGGGTGAAGTCCAGCATTACTTCAAAGCTGCGTGCTCCATGCTGGGGTGAAAACTAACATTTGCTGTAGTTGCTTTTAATTCGCATTAGGACTTAAATTTGACAAAGTCTGTGAAGTCACATCACACTGAATAAGAAATGATGTAAAATCCTTAGGCAAATATGCACCAGCATAAAAGACAGATATAGTTCTAGAAAAGCATAAAGTTATGTTTCCTTTTTCTTAGAAAGCCCATATTTCTTATATAATGTACATTAACTTAATACTGATCATGTGGAATTATGAAGGCAAAAAAAGTAGGTGGGTTTTTAAGACTTTGCATACATCCATGTGAAATTCAAATGAACCTACATCTATTTAAAGGAATCTTTGCCCTTGATTCCAGTCATGTATATCACTGTTGTGAAAAGGGAAGTTTTTTGGTTTTAAATCCACTGGCTAAGACACTTCCCCACAGATCGTAAAACTAAAGTGGATGAAACTGGATGGAACCCAAAACTCCCAACACTTTACGCAAATGAACCCAAAAGTGGCTGCCAGAATGAATAGCACCTTATCAGTATTTTGATGCAGTGCTTCCACTTTCAAGAGCTTCCATTATTACTACTCCATTCCTAAAAACAATCATTACTGCTGTTATAGTCGGGTCAAAAAGGACTTGCGGTCTAATTCAATGGTTTTCTATGTTAGTTACGTGATTTCATTGTTGAGACTGAGTACCCAAACAATTTGTTGCCCTCAATTTATAAGTGTTCTAAGTGCAATTACAGAGGACAAACAACCCTGATATTCTTTCACTAAAAATCATTTTTTCAACTTTCTTTTTCACCTCTCGACCTCGCTCCTTTGTTTGGAAAACTAACAATTTCCTCTCCCTTTTCATCCTCTCTGCTGCCACTCACTACATACCATGAAATACAGCAAACAGACCTTTTATGGGGGGCTTGCAAGTGAAAACCACAGTGCATTTCATTGTGTCATGCATTCAGTCCGGAAGTAAGAATCAAAAAGATTTCTGTTTAGTGTTTTAGTGTAATTCATTTCATGTCTGATGCCTGATCCAAAAGCATTTGAGCTGAAAGAGCGATGTTTACTTAAGTCTGATGTTTAAGACTTTAAACGTCTGCCATCATCTTTACCATGCCGGAAAAAATTGAAATCTTAATTTAGTGTCACAAAAGTGCTGCAAACATCTGACCCTGAAAACTTTCTGATAATAAAACCTGTGCTATTGCTGTTTGGTGCAATGCTACCCAAAGCACCCGTCAGCAACTCAACCATCTCTGACTGTCAATATCCAGAATGTCATAGAGCTGCATTAATAATTAAAACATATCGGGAAGCATTAGATGGAATCAGCACTTCTGTTGCTGACAGATGCGCAATAATGACAAAGTAATCATGATGGATATGACTGCTGAATCCTGCATCTAACCGTAAAGCAAACAATTAGATGATCAGCAAGAATGCAGAAAGAGGGGAAAAGAAGTTGTTTGTTGGTATGTCTACCACATCACTAAGTAAATCATTACTGTAAAGTTTCTATTTGTTGGGACTCAATCATTCAATAGACCAAATGTTTCTTTGCTCCACTGGACAAAGGAACTCACACTCCACAGTTCCTCACCGTTCACACCTGGGGATGACCCTTCCCCCCACGGACCTTACTGGCCAGCCATGGTCGGCGTGTGACATGTGACCCCCAAGGGTGTCACCAAACAAAACCAGTCTTCTAGACCTCTTCTCTCTCTCTTCCCTTCTTGGCTTGCTCTGGAGAGCAGCTCCAGCCCTCTCCTCTCGGTTCTTCAAAGGGCAACAAGGCCCCAGCCCAGGTCAGCTCTGCTACCTGAGAAACTAGCTCTCTCGCCGGCCCACTAACAGCAGCCTGCAAACACTCTTCTCCCCCACAACAGCGACCTGCTTCGGATTAACTGTGAGTGAACCAAATCCTCTTCAGAATCAGCGGCTACAACACAAGGCTAGCTGATTTTCCAAGCAACAGGAGTCGTAGCAGAGTTAGCATGGAACAGCTAACTCTGTGAGGAGAACAAAGGAGATAACAGCAAGCAACACCAGCCAGACAGGACTTTACTCCACCAGGAAACCTCCCAACTCACTGGATTTTACAAAAACACTGGAAAGGACCTCTTTGCTTGTTCCAAGGATTGGGTAACGTTAACGGACTGGGCCTTACCTCTCCCAGCACAGCATAGCACAGCATAGCTAATCAGCAGAAGTCTTAACTTGTTAATGTACTTGTTGATTGATGTCTTGTTGTTGTAATGTTTGCTTAGGTTGTGGTCAGTCATACAGTTAATCGAGTACTCGTATGTTCACACACATAGCAGTACGTCTCAGTCCTAGAACCTGCATGAAGCTAACCTCCTCCCTCTAAGCTGGTACCTTTAGATTACATGAGCTAGGCTAACAAAGAAACTCACACCTTCCCTCTCACACACACTAGGTGGTCTCAGCGGCCATTTTGAGTAGTTTCTTTGTTTACCGCCATCTTGTGTAGTCTTCTTTGTTCAGGTCATGTGGTCACAGTGACTACTTTGAGTAGTAGATGGCCGACTACTTTGAGTCGGCCATCTTGCCTTTGTCTGTGTCCCCACAGACACAGACACACACACACACACACACCTGTATACACTAGATTAGACATTGTATTTTAATCTGCTCCATTGTAAATAAATGCCTTTTAAGTATAACTACTGGTGTGTTTAATGTTGCACAAGCGTGAATATTGCCAACCTCTACTCGGTAGAATTCCAATCCTTCAACTTTAACTTACTATTGATTTGGTAATTTGGTTACAGTTAGTAAGCTAATGGTTAATCAGAGTTCCAGATTAATGGTTGGGTTAGGGTTAAATTGAGACTAAACCCATATTGGCTATTTTGCCTATTAGTTTAGGCTGGTGCCCCGTGAACTTTAATTCATTTTAAAGTTATTATTTAATATTAATATTTTTAATATTAATATTTTCTTAATTTGTGATAGCCAATAAATTGATAAACAACCGAAATCTAACATATTTGGTGTCCAGCTCATGAGGTAGAGTACTGTTAACATAATGGTGCCCAGGTAGAGCTCAGACCCAACATATTTGTGTGACAAATAGCAATTAATTGCTCATGAAACATATAATCCCACTTTAATTATAATTCACACATATGAGGAGATAAAATATTAAAAGTTGTCTACTGCGTGAAAAACTTCCTGAACCATGAAGAATAAGTAATTACATAGAACTAAAAAGAATCAGATCTTTATTGTTGACTCTGAAGCACCCCTGTGGTCACATTGGAAAGATGGATGTGAATACTGATGTGTCATACAAGTGTTATTAGATCAGCTGGAACCCCATCAGGCAACGTGGAAAATAAATACCAAGCAATTAAGCAGAAAGAAAATGAAACAAACGGCTTTCTCATGTCGCAGCGACGTATCTAGGCCTTCACAGCAGCTAGCGAGGCTTGTGTTTGTCTGTTTGTCTTTAAGTAAGCGCACCGCCACGCTTTGTAAACAATCAAGTAGAATTAATCGGAGATTAAAGAAATAATATGTTTGTTTTTTTTTAACAGAGTACAGCAGCAATACAAATATGATAGCTTTGCTCGATAACTTAATTTGCATAAATGAAAAGAAAAAACAATTCCATCAACAAAAATGCTACGGAGGATCTTGAACAATAGTGTCCAATTAAGCAAAAATGAAAAGCACTCAGCTTTCTTTCTTATACATCATTTTCTTGAGCTGATGTATTAGCTGGTGTTTTAAAGATCTATTAGTCACACAAAGCAAGATTGCTATCATGCTCGATGAAGAGTAAAGAACAGCTAAGCTGACATTAAGCGAAGGAAAGAGTCACTTATTTAACTTCATGATCCTGCAGCCTGATCGGCCTTTGGTGTTTCACATGTCGGATTTCCTATTTCATATATGGTTATTATGATAAATGCAACAATGTTAGAGGATGAACATCGGCAGCTGCTGGTGTGACAGCTTTCTCCGCTGCACTTGCTCAAGGTTTCTCCCCGTTCAAAATGATTTAAAATGGCTCAATATGATAATAAATTGTTGTAATTATTTATAGGAATTGTTCAAGCAGCAGCACAGGAGTGGATGTGGCCTCAAGCTGGAATATAAATAATGTTCGATCCATTTACTAACAACACATTGTGTTCCTACAAAGAAGTCTAACTTTTACTAATGGCCCTAACAAAATGTAAATGTGGAGAGCTCATCATAATGTGATAATATAACATTATTCAAAAGTGGCTCGAGTTTGAATGCTCATATCCCATCTTGTATTTCAGGAACATTTTATTTTTCCATTTGTGATTAATGGTGATACAATCACAAGATATTACTGATATGTTTTATTAATTAACTTTTTTGTTGGTACTTTTTCTCATGTTGCAAAGTCCAACTTCTGATAGCATACTAATAACAATGGAAGCAAAAGAGGAAGTGAGGTGACTTTATATTATCATAGTCTGCAGCGACAGGAGGTCAGGGTGGATGTGTGGGTCAAGACAACATTGGACTCTAACAAAGGCGACCTCTTGTTTACCATTTGTTTTAAAGCATGACCACGAATGTTCCCCAACCAAACTTAACCATATGTGCTGCCGCATGACAAAACAGATTCATGATTGTGGTTTTTAATGGTCTTGGGAGGTACAAACAAATGATGTCGTCCTGCTGATCAGAAAATACTTCTGTGTGTCGAGTACAGGGACCAATGAATTGTTGGGCAACTGACACTTTTTTTATTCCTCCATTTCCCGCTCTGCTTTAAATCTGCCAAGGTGTAGTAGGAAAACAGCCATGCTGATCAAGTTAACATGGTTCTGCTGGCTGAGAGTCTGCCCTTGATGTTTTTGCTCAAGATGCTTCAATCTCAGAAATATACACCCATTAAATTAGATCACAGAATTGTGTGTAGATAAAATTGATCTGTTGCTTAATATGAACTGTTGCGTTCACATAGCCGCAAATGAGTCTGCTGTTCTGTCACAGAGTTCAAGAACGAACAAAGCTGTCCCTGCCTTCTCATTATAATGGATGCATGAGTTAAAATGGAGAGAGTCCACAGTGACATTGATTTTTCAATCTGCAGGTAACCTTCAGTCTTTGACTTCTTTGAGGAATCTTCGAGTGGTGTTCATTACGAAAAAAAATAAATGTAGCAATTCATTAATCGACTCTGCTGTAGCAATGTTAATGCCTTTGAAAGAAGCTACCAACTGTCTTCATCATGGTCTCATTTGTTTGGCGTAATTACACCAAGGTATCACACTTAATTAGACAATGTGATGTTCAGAAATGCTTAGAAAATCTGGTTAATGTTCCCTGTGGTGCTACATTTCTGGCATCCACAACACATTACTGATGATTTGGCTCGGTCTCCCAGGGTGGCGGAGCATTCAGCAGACGTGAGAGATGATGTCAGCTGTACATTACATGCAATAAATTACAAATTCAGAGAATAAACAGAGAGGAAATTGATGCACAAAAGACAGCAACAATTCTCCAGCAGCAGTATAATGAGTATAACTTTCCCAGTTTTTATTAACTGCACGCTCATAATACTGTTATCAAGGCCAGAGTGGGAGTGAGTAAATAATACATGTATAATGTATACTCCCTGTACTCACACACACACGCACACGCAGATGCACACGCACACGCACACGCAAGTGGACTCACACCCCATGATAAGTGAATATAAGTTGTCAGCCCTATAAGTCCTTTTAGAGGTCTTTGTGGATGTACTTTATTCAGCTAACCACTTCAGTTCAAAGACCTGAGAGAGAGACGGAGCCACATTGAAAAAAAAAAAAAATGAAAAAAAAATGAAGGAAGGACAAAGAAACCAATTGAGCAGAGACAGAGACAGAGAGAGAAGGAGAGAGAGAGAGAGACATTGAACAAAGCATATAAGGGAAAAGGAATAAAGAAATGATAGTCAAGCCACACATCACATTCCACTTGACTTTTCATAGCTTGTCCAAGGCTAGAATAAAACAGAGAATACTGTTCATTTCAATGGGAGAATGTTCATGTCATTAGAGCAGTGATAGTGATATGAGGATGTTCACTGAAGCTAATGTTTTTACTTACTGTAAGTCACTGTGGCTAAGAGCGCCAGCTAAGTGGCTAAAATATTAAATGTAATTACTCAGATTTGCAGTGCTGCACTCGAGGCGTGAATAGACATGAGGAGGCGGTACACAGATCAGAGAAGCACCAACTCTCTTCATGGGGGATATGGAAGGGTAATATTTTTAAAATATATCTACTGGATCTATCCTGTTTTACTTAAACCAAAATGAAAAAAATGAAGCTGCATCTCATATGACCAGTGAATATCTTATACACTCGTTAGTGCTGTTGCTTTTGAATTGTTGAATCTTGTCATCTATATTTTTCAACCTTATTTTTCTTTTGTCTCTCTATCCTCAAATATCCTCATGGTTGAAAATGTATAAAACAGACATTTCCAGTATTTAAGAGACGCACCAAAGCGCAGTTGTGGTGATAAGTGATGCAAAAATGCCTGTGACATTTTTTTGTTTTTGCAACTGCACCAGTTTTCCAAAATTTACAAAATTATGTTTTTTTAGGTGGTGCTGGACTAAGTTTATTCCTTAAACTTTAAGGAATACAATTTTAATGCTTAAAGTACACAAGCAATCCTTCATTAACCCTAATTGCACACCTACCTGCACACAGCTAGTTTCATTTAAATGCAATTTCGTGTGTGATCTTTTCAAATTTGCGCAAGTGATTTTAAAAAGCCTTTTCCACTGTAAATTCAGGACTGCAAATTGATATGTAGTATTAAATGGCAGAAACAAGTTTCAGCTCATAAACGATTCCACAGGTGTTAGTCATCCACAATATTTAAAACATTCATATCTTGCAGGATAAGATCAATGCAAGGTTTAATTATGAGAATGTTAATCAAACCTCCACAGACACCTGCACTTCAGCCACTATAAACAGCAGAAAATCAGTGTCTTAATACAAATTACATCACTGCAATCAGTGGTTATAGGATTTTGTATCGCAAGTCTTTATAATTACTACTTTTAATTTACATTTCTGCCAAATTAATTAATCCCTCAGATTTATGGGATCTGTAGAATTTCCAGATCAGCTGTATGTGCCAAATGAAAATGAATGCATCTGTTACTCATGAAATTCATTTCACACCAACTTTTCCTTTCCAACAACATCATTACTGTGTCTGCACGTGTGTGTTTGGCCACCTTCAATGTCACTTGCACGCTACATTTTAACTCATTCCCAAAGCAATGTCCCTTGTCTCACAGTTCTCTGATCAATAACTGGAACTAAATAAACCTTTTTTCCTATAGTGCTCAGACCAATACTCACACTCTCCTACTCTCACCTCGTAGAGTCATTGACAAAAAAATACCTCAGATAGGAAGATGTTAGCTCAGTCATGTAGTACTGGAATGCTGTGAATGATCATTATAAAGTGAGCGGAGGTCACACATTCACACCTGTGCTCAGGGTATAGTGAGTGAAAGAATGTTTTTGGTTGAATGCGTGTGAATAGCAGTGATGCATTTCTCCATTACAAACCTTCTCCTCAGATTATCGAGGCCACACACAGCGATTCGTCATTGCATTTATTCATAATATATAATTGCCTGTTGGAAAAATGACAGCAAGATGAAGGGGAAGAAGAGAAAAGGAGAAGAGGTGGGGGGGGGTTGGGGGGGTAGAGGAGGATAGACGGAGGACAGGAGGAGGATGAGCAAAAGATGCTCTTTCTCCTCTTCTTTCAATCTTTCACATCACTCAGCTTTCTCTCTCTCCATCTCTCTCTCTCTCTCTCTGCATCCCTTTTCTCTCTCAATTAACACTGCTGCTGCGATTGCTCTCTCTCTCTCTTTTGGCTTATGCTCCACTTGCCCTCCCCTTCCTTCCTTTTTCCTCTCTTCTATTCTCCTCTATCTTCCATGTCCTTCTCCTCCCCTCGGCTCACCTCTCTTCGATTCTTCCCCTCTCATCACCTCTCCACCCAGTTTGCCTCATCTACTCTCCTTTCATCTCTACTCTCCTTCTCCCCCTCACCTCTCACTGCAATTAATGACAAGCTTGGCAGCAGGATTTATTTTGTATCCGGATTAATCAACGTGACTACAGGATATTTTTAGTCAAATTACCTTTCTGTACTAGATCATTTTGCTCATCTTAATGAATTAATCACGACACATGTAAGCATTTGAAAGCATCAGCAAGGAAACAAATATTTATCTGAAAATTTGAATCTTGTTACATTCAAACAGGAAGAAGCAGATAGCTCAGTTTTGACAAGAATTCAGAGAATTCACATAGAAATCACAGCAAATCATCAGGCGCACATTTAACAATAAAATGATCTTGGTTTTGATTTATAGTCTTGCTGCATTACAAATCTCTCGTCAGTCTTTTCCCTCTCCTCTCCTCCTCTCCTCCCATCTCCTGTTTTTGTCCCCCTTCATCACTTATTATCCTCTCTCCTCATTTACTTTAATAAAAGAACAGTGAAAAAGGCAAAGTCCTGGATAGCCTTTGATGTATTTGACCAGGTCTGGCTTCCTGCTCACAAAGTAAAAATGGAAGGGAGGAAAGGGAGGGAGTTATTACTTGTACACTATACTCTCTTCAGAGAAGTCAAGCTATCCACCAGCCTCAGACCGTCCTCTTGACTTTCTTTCTCTGTCTCCCCTGTCCCTCCATTCTTACTCTTGCTCTGCAACCTCTCATCCAGGCTGTATAATCGATAGAGGAGTTCTCTCTGGAGATCTTACCGACTCACTCTGCTCATCAATAGAAACAATGATCACTGAGAGAGAGAGAGAGCGAGAGAGGGAGTCGGAGTGAGAGAAACAAAGAACATGCTGTCTCCAACCTTCATGTTTTCTTCAGTACACTCTGTTCTTGGTTTTGAAAAATACAGCTTAAATATAATTAATTGCCTGCTCTGCCCTGAGTTACATTTATATACACTATTGAGTGACAAAGATACTGCGCCAAGGCCAGGATGGTGGTTTCTAATTGGCTGCAACAGTCAGAGGAGGCAAATATAGTGTGCTCATTATGTGTCTCTGATGCTGGACTAATGGAGATGGTCTAGAAAGATGACATTAAGTCACTGATAGAAATGTTATATAATCATAATTAAACAGATTGATAATCCTGCCATTTACATTATAGCCCCATATCCTGGCAGGCCGGGCTGCACAGGCCTTAACGGAACATTATGTATTTACATTAAAAGAAAGATAATCTGAGGCCATTTATCTATCTATATATTTCTGATGTGATCAATGTGATCTCTTGTCCCTGGGGCAACATAATAGATTGACAACCATTAGACTTCCCTTGGTGTGCAATGAAAATGAGCTGGATAGTCCACGGTTGGACGAAACCCCTCACAGTTACGATCTGAACTGATGTTGCTTATATTAAGGATAAAGACACTCGTCACTGTATTTGCCTACCTTGGCTACTGTACAACCTCAGCACCTGTCATTTACTTTGTAACAAGTGTGTTTAATCAACCACAGCTCCAACAAGCTCTCACCTTCATACATCTCCCTGTTAATTCAAGTAACATTATACGTGACGCCCAAATGTGCTACTTCAAGGCATCTGCGAAGACAAACACATTTGGATCTGTTAAATAGGCGATATGTTTAGGCTGACACAATATTTTCAGTGCAGCTTGAGGAGGAGCACTGATTGAAATCAGCCTCTTGCTGTGCACACGTGTTTTCCACAGGGCTTTTTGTTCATTTTCTGCAGGTCAGAATAGAAGCTTTAAGTGTAAATAATTAAATGTTAATGTAATTTATAATCTAATTACAAGTACAACAGGTTTTACAAGCACACACACACACACACACACACACACACACACACACACACACAGTGTACATATATGCATAGCTCAGCATGTGTGTAAGGAAAAAGTTTAACCAAGAGCCCTTTCCCCAGTCTCTAGTGTACAAAGAAATAGAAAGCCTACATCAATACTCAGTCAAGGTGCTGAGAGCCACATCACACACGCACATATGCACACACACACACACACACACACACACACACACACACACGCACACACACACACACACACACACACACATCAGATCTGTATACAGTGTAGGGAGTTGACACCAGCAGACTGTAAATAATGGGCTGAAGATGAAACCGTTTCCAAACAAAAACTGTAGCTTTGTGTGTGTGTGTGTGTGTGTGTGTGTGTTTGTGTGTGTGTGTGTTTGTGTACTGTATGTCTGAATACCCTGTAGAGGGCAAGGCATTTGCCCAGTCCACTGCTCTTTCTTCCAGTCTGGCAGGCAGACAAGGGGAAGTGAAAGAGATAAGTTGAAAGGAGAAGTTCCTGGAGTCAGCGTATGGGCAGGATATGGTCTGATTGAGATAGACACCGACTGATTGCTATTTGGACTCCACTTACATCATCAAGTCACTCTCTGTCTCCACCAGGTCTTGGGTCAATTTAGTCAATTTAAAATAGAAATCAATTTGAAGTGCAACCAGGAACAGAATACGTTTGTAAACAGTATGCCTAATATATGGGTATGGCAGTTGAAAAAATAATATAAGTATAAAATAAGTATCTGAGTTTTGTAAACTGCCTTTTCGGACTGATTTCATTCAACATTGTGAAATGTATATTTTCTGTTTGATAATCACTGTCATTATATACACACTGTTGTCCATAAAGTTGGAATAATTTTGTTTTCAGACACAATCCTCTGTTTATTCCTATTTAAATGCATCGGTCATCACTTTTGACCAGGTGCAATGATTACATTATGTGTCCCAATTACACAGGTGAAATGAAATAAATCACATTGTCACAATCATTTCATGGAAAGAGGTAAAAAATATTTTATTCCTACTTTATGAGCAACAGTATATATATATATATATATGCTATATATCATTGATTCAAGTTATGATTCAGACCTTGTTTCACACATTTTATGGGTATTTATTCGAGTGTGAATTAATTATAGCAATGAGGCGAGTGATTCGAGTTCAAGTTGATACATGAAGTCTTCTTGTTGTGTCAGATAAAAGTGACTGGGATGATAATGAAAGAATTGTTAAGTTTATAAACTTCTTTAGTATAATACATTTAATTATTTACTGAGCAGCTTTTCCTAGTTTGTGGCCTCATCCTGAGTTCATGCTGGTTTTAACTGGATATCAGAAAATATAAATTCATCAAGTCTTCTCAAGTTATTCAGTTATTCAGACAGTAAATTTGTTTTTTCTTCATAGTAATCTGAGCTGAATTTCAAAAAACTTTTTTATTTTAATTTTGCTGTTTCTACTAACATAACAAATACAAAACAACTTATACCACCAGAAAGCATTTGAACTGAGTTATTAATCTGTTGTGTGGCATTACACATTGCATTAAAGAACCTCTCAATTAATTTGAGAGTTATACCAAACCCTGTGCTTTCAACTTTGGAGATGACACAATGCTTGTGGTTGCATTTAAAATCCGAATCTCTGTAATGCTTCAAGATGTCTACTGTTGGCCGCTGAGCAGCACAAAGTTACTGTATGTCAGGAGCATATTTCTGAACTGACATGATTATCATCCTGTAACCACTGACTCACTGCAGAATAAGGATACAGTCCCGAGTAATGTGTCATAATGTAAAATAAATAAATTTAGTGTGACAACATTTGAACGAGATATGAATGAATTTGTGTGACTGGCAGGTTTTGCTACTGAAAGATAAGTAGGCTATTGACAAAACAGACTATTGTGATGTGTTGTTACCATCCGAAATGTGAAAAGAACCAGGATGAGTAACTGAGCCCACGGGTGCTGTGAGCCCAGTGATGGGTGAAAGACTATAATCTGCTCCACACACGCATATACAGATGTAAACACACAGACACACGCAGTAGAGAATATGTGGTTTATATAGCCTATATATGTACATATATTTTGATTTGATCTATCAATATCAGAATTTTACTTCCTAAAATCGGTATCAACATCCACCCCTTATATCTTTATCAGTTGGGCTCTAGTCTGGTGTCCCCCCTAAACAGCAGATCAGTGCAAAGCCTCCATGTCCAGCTCAGATTAAAAAACACCCACAAGTCACATGACAGGAAATATGGGGAGCAGTAGTAGTAGTATAGGTAAGAGAGAAACAGGTATTTCACTTTTGATTCACCTGCTTTTCAAGTTGTGGGGTAGGGTTAGGGTGTACCTGTTTTTTTTTCTTTTTTGCTCACTTGCCCCCTCTTATATAGTGACTGTGTAAGCAGTGTGTGTGCATGTGTGTGTATAAGAGAGCTCTTATTCATCCAAGTTGGTTAAAATAATAATCCACATGAACTCCTGTGTACTGCATGTGCATAGGAGTACTGTTGCATATGTGAAAAAAGTTGTATAAATCCTTTTGCGGTGCCAGAGGGAATGAGTTTACTAGACCTCTGTAGCCCACTACTCCTCTCTGCTTGAGGCTAACAGCTTGAGGCTACATTCGCCACTGCTAGCATAATACGCCCAAATCTCTGAAACAAACTTTCAGTGGTCGAGTTGCATCGTGGGTAATGCTCTTCAATATATATCTTTGTTGTTTTTGTACTGGAGGTTGCAGGTTGTACTTGTTCCTTATGAGCTGACATATATGCCAATACCAGTGTATCTGTGAAATATCAGGCGCACCAATGTATTGATAATGTTCTATTGTTTTAGGTTTTAAGTAAACCAAAACTGAACCTTTTACCTGAGCAGTTTGACACAATCTAAAGTTTACTTTTTGAAAACATCTATTCTTTCCACCCTTCCATTCTTAACTTCCTTAAATTAAAAAAAAAATCATCTACACTTACTTTGATGACATCAGTAGAAAATCAAAAAATATAAAGACATCACACCACTGAAAACATGATTTGATTGACAGGTGACACAAACTTCTGCTCTGTCTTCTCTCATTTCCCTGTCCTCCTTCTCATCTCTCTCTCCTCCTCTCCACTTTCTCCAGAGGAACATATGTGTGTGTGTGAAAGGGTGTATGGGCAGAAGGCCTTGCTACTATTTTCACAGGGAGATAGCAAAAGGAACTGCATATCAGGCCAGAGAGTGGGAGGGATGGAGAGATGCAAGATAAAAATTGTAATGGAAGGAGCTTTTGAGCTAAGAAACAGCAGTCTGCGTTTGAATTGATTTTAATTTAGTCAAGCTTTATTGCATGCTTCCCCTGATCCCCAACTTCTATCAAGTGTGTCAGCTGAAGAGGGACTACTTCCTCCCAGTATAGCGAGATGTCGCTTTAACGAGAAGAGGATTCACTTTATCATTTGAAGCCATATCCCTCTTAATTACCCCTGAAATAGCACCCGGTTGACACAGTTGAGTCTGTTTTTTCACAAACAAATTGATCCGCTTGTCATCAGATGCTTGAAATTAGTTTGACAATGTGAAAAAAGTCATTGCCAAAAGTCATTGCCTGGCTTACACTTCCTGTGACAAAGCCTTGGGGTGCGCTTGATAAGCTAGCAACCGGATGCAGAGGCGTGCTAACACACAGTTGGTACACCTAATTATGAAGAAACCATTCATGATAAATGTACTCACCTCCTCATGAACCACCGCTGAAGGACCCTGAATTAATGTGTCTTCCAAAACAGCTACTTATACGTGAAAATCTTAGTCAGCAGCCAAGTTACACTGTTCCCCCGTGTCCCTTTTTTACACCACAGACTCAGCTGTTTTAATCAGGTGAAGGCCAGAGAGGATGCAGCATCTGCCATGTCGACTTAACGCTCCCTAATGAACGTCAAGTTGGACCACAATCTGGTGTCAGTGCAAAGTAGTTCACCACATCAAAATGAATAATATCTGTCTTAGCATTTGTTCTTAACATGCATGTCCTACTTCAGAATTAGCAGTGAGACACAGATTCTCAGTATGAGGCCCAGGTTGATCTAGAAATGGTCCAATCACATCTACCTGTGCTTCTGCAGGAACTTTGTTTAAAACTGTCTGTCTGCATGTTGCTAACATTTTTAATCAGACACAGGTTTCCCACACTGTTTGATAAAATACAGCTGTCATGTAGACCCAAATAGAGAGCTAAAGTTAAACTGAAACTCTGCTCTTCTCTGTCTGTTCCAGAAATAAGAAAAACTCATTAAAAATCACAATAGCGGAGAACCTTGGTAGCCAAATGGTTACATGCCACACAACAGCCGAGTCCACAGTTTGATTTGGGCCTGGGGCCTGCGTTGCATGTCAAAATGTTCAAAACAATAATCCTGACAAAAGAATAATCACAACGGCATATGTAATTACACAAATGACTGCCCTTAAAGATAACCTTTCTTATGCCTTTCATTTAGTTTGTCAGTTTTGTGAGTGTGTGCAGTCAGCTAGCTGCTCTTGTTGGTATTTGTAGTGTCTATACTGTGAGTAGAGGTTACTGGGTCTGTTTTTTTAGCTGAAGTGAGCAGAATATTAATCAGAAGTGGGGGGGGGGGTAAAGACAAGATCAAGATGACGGATAGTCCTGGATTCATTAATTCAGTGTTTTTGTTGGAATCTTTTTGGTTGGTGTAAAGAAACACTTCATAACCTAGAAACGAATAAAAGCATACAAGACCTGGAGCCATTTGTAGCCTACATGGGGTAAAAATATGATATTTAATATGCAAACACTCTCAGCTACATTGACTGAGGCTCTCCAGAGTGGATTATGTCAGTAGTTGACTGCCTAAAATA
>NC_079366.1:12203205-12223205 GCF_021018895.1 Seriola aureovittata
CACACACACACACACACACACACACACACACACACACACACACACACACTTGGCCTTCTTGTCACATCTGTGTGTGTATGTGTGGTGTGTGCAGGGTGGGGGAAGGAAGATAAATGGACAACAGGGAGGCAGAGAGGTGGTGGTGGGGAAGAAGAAGAGAATAGATGGAAAAGATGGAAGTGGTGGAGGAGAGAAAAAGAAGGTGAAGAAGGCAGGAATGCAGAGCAGACACAAATGTGAACTAGACAGAAGAGAATGAAAAAAAAACTCCTAGAAGGATAGAAGGAGTGAGGGATGCGGGATGAAGAGCTGGGATGGACAGAAAAATAAATGAGAGGATGGAAAGAGAGAGAACCGTTGACATATTTACAGGACAAGACAAAAATCGTCTGTCTAGTCTAAATGCGTGCTAGATTAAAGCGGGACCTTCTGTATGTGTGTGTGTGTGTGTGTGTGTGTGTGTGTGTGTGTGTGCAGTCTAACCAGACAGCAATCCCTGCTCAAGGCCAAACCTATATAGATCATATCCCAATCATCATATTATTGCCTTCAGCTCGAGATAGAAGAGAGAGATATGAACACTGCCTCTCTCTCTCTCTCTCTCTCTCTCTCTTACACACACACACACACCACACACACACACACACACACACACACACACTTTCCTTTCCTTAAATCCTCCATTTGACTTCCCATTTACTTGCTTTCTATCCCTCCTCCTCCTCCTCACTTCTCCCTTTTCATCTTTTCTCTGCGTTTATATTTTTGTCTCCCCCTCCTTTTTATCACCCACTTTAAATCAGAATTTTCTTTTTGAATCCCTTCAAGAATTTGAACTCAGACTCAAACCGTTCACACAGTCATTTGATTTGCAAGGACTACAGTAACAACAACCCATGACGGTGAAGTTTGACAGAAGCAGGAGCTGGTCATCTGAGGGTGTGTGTTGCATGACTTTACAAAACAAAACGACTTTAAAGAAAGAGGAGATGCTAAGGAAAGTGAATTACTATTTTGTTTGTGATGGTGTGTTTTTTTCTTCCAGAGAAATTAGATAAAAATTCAATTTGAAAATAATAATAATTTACATTTCTTTCTGGTGATCATTAAACCTTTAAATAACTCCGGCATGACATATATCTTTAACAGGCAATAGAGCAGGTAGCATAACAGAAATGTGCTGGCAGTGGTGACTGGGAGAAATAGTATATGTCTTTTTTATTCACTGTAGATAAGGAAACATGTTGGAATGGTTTGTCATATAAAGTTACAAAGCATACAGTATTCAGTCCATATGATACAGCATGCTATAAATAGTATTAGAGTAAACAAACAAGCTAACACCAACAGTGACAAAAAGAAAAAAAGTGACAGATCTGTGTCACAGTCCTCCAGCAAAGAAGACAGGTTTCAATCTGTTGCTGAAATGTTCCTGTTTGTTCTTTATATCCCCCATTGTAGGAGGTTCACATTCTGTGTTACAGTAAACAAAACACCAATGCTTTAAACACCAAGTTTACTGAATAGTAATTGGTAAGTTCTAACCCAAAGTTAGCCTCCATAGAAAATTGTGCTGAGGGACTTGAAAAGTCCTCTCTCTCTCTTTCCCTTTCTCACACTTTCTCTCTCTCGCCCCCTCTGGTGAGACCAACTGTCTCATAGCAACAGGATGACACTGTTCCTGACTGCCTGACCACCTCCACACACACACACACCACACACACACACACACACACACACCACACACACACACACACACACACACACACACTTTCCTTTCCTTAAATCCTCCATTTGACTTCCCATTTACTTGCTTTCTATCCCTCCTCCTCCTCCTCACTTCTCCCTTTTCATCTTTTCTCTGCGTTTATATTTTTGTCTCCCCCTCCTTTTTATCACCCACTTTAAATCAGAATTTTCTTTTTGAATCCCTTCAAGAATTTGAACTCAGACTCAAACCGTTCACACAGTCATTTGATTTGCAAGGACTACAGTAACAACAACCCATGACGGTGAAGTTTGACAGAAGCAGGAGCTGGTCATCTGAGGGTGTGTGTTGCATGACTTTACAAAACAAAACGACTTTAAAGAAAGAGGAGATGCTAAGGAAAGTGAATTACTATTTTGTTTGTGATGGTGTGTTTTTTTCTTCCAGAGAAATTAGATAAAAATTCAATTTGAAAATAATAATAATTTACATTTCTTTCTGGTGATCATTAAACCTTTAAATAACTCCGGCATGACATATATCTTTAACAGGCAATAGAGCAGGTAGCATAACAGAAATGTGCTGGCAGTGGTGACTGGGAGAAATAGTATATGTCTTTTTTATTCACTGTAGATAAGGAAACATGTTGGAATGGTTTGTCATATAAAGTTACAAAGCATACAGTATTCAGTCCATATGATACAGCATGCTATAAATAGTATTAGAGTAAACAAACAAGCTAACACCAACAGTGACAAAAAGAAAAAAAGTGACAGATCTGTGTCACAGTCCTCCAGCAAAGAAGACAGGTTTCAATCTGTTGCTGAAATGTTCCTGTTTGTTCTTTATATCCCCCATTGTAGGAGGTTCACATTCTGTGTTACAGTAAACAAAACACCAATGCTTTAAACACCAAGTTTACTGAATAGTAATTGGTAAGTTCTAACCCAAAGTTAGCCTCCATAGAAAATTGTGCTGAGGGACTTGAAAAGTCCTCTCTCTCTCTTTCCCTTTCTCACACTTTCTCTCTCTCGCCCCCTCTGGTGAGACCAACTGTCTCATAGCAACAGGATGACACTGTTCCTGACTGCCTGACCACCTCCACACACACACACACACACACACACACACACACACACACACACACATCCTTGCTTTACTATATTCACGGGGAACCTAACCCTGATGTACTGCATTCCCTAGCCCCTTACCCTTACCCCTAACCATCACAACTGAATGCCTAACCCTTAACCTTCTCCTAACCCTAACCTAAACTTAAGTCTGACCCCAACCCTCAAACCGAGTCTTAACCCTCAAACAGCCATTTAAACATTTGTCGTCCTGGCATTCGGTCCCCACAAAGCTGTCAGATCCCACAGGTATAGTGAGCTCCCAGTTTTTAGACCCCACAATTATAGTAAAACAAGCCCACGTGCACACACTAATGCACACATACACACATGCCATTCCAGACAAATTAGTCACTGTTTCATTCTCTACATTCAGCGATCCCTGTTTTTTTTTTAGTTTTAGCATAACTACTCCCACATATTGTCATGATTATGTCTTTCACTGTGTCTCGCCTTTTAATCTACACCTCCATTCCTACCTCTGTCTCCTTATCCTTGCTTCTTCCCTGTCTCTTTAATTCACTTTCATATCATTATCTTTATGAGAGAGCCTAGCATTGCTGAAAGCTTGGAGTCTGCATCCTTACACTTGATGTTCTCAATATAATATATTCCAAACTTTTTGTGCATGGATTTTGTATGTACACAAGTGTTTGATTGTGTATACATGATATACAGTAACAGGCTCATTGCAAGTAATCCACTATTCCAGTTACCCATACAAGGTTACGTCAGGTGAATTGGAGTATCCATGTGAATATGTGTATGTATGCAGCTGTGTGTTTTGAGGTTTTAATGCACATGTCTGTTATATAGTTAGCAGACTTTAAAAAAAGAGAAAAGCATACTCCCATGGTGAGTCTGAGGTGTATGTTCATGTATGTGAGTCCATGTGTGGTTTTGTGTGTATCCTTCTCGCCGTAACAAAGACAGATCGATAGACACAGCAAAAAATCACAAGTTCCTTTCCAAGCAGGGCCGAGCAATTCCAGTGTTCTACTTTTATTTTGTTCTCGTGCTAACCCCACTCTGCTATCCTCCCAGACACATCTAGAGTCATCAGCACTATTTTGCTCCCAGACCTCAGTCTCTGCGAGCTGAGTAAAGCATGCTGCTGCGATCAATGCCCCTTCATGGCTGCAAAGGTAAAAAAAAAAAAAGACACCTCCATAGGCTTTTTCAAAGAAGCCACTTCTTTTTCTTGTGGCATCACTTTCAAACAGAAGGAATACGGTAAAGACAGCCTCTTCTTGGTAAAATTACAAAGGTTGTATGCATGATGCCCTTGAAAGGGATCAGGTAGAGGTGTGGGAATGCAAGACACACACAAACACACACATAGAGGCACAGACACATCAAACCCATCCAATACATACACTATCTGCGCCCTCTTTCATGTCTGAAAAATCAATACAGACAAAAAGTATGCAAGCGGAGAAAAAGAAAGGAAGGAAGAACGGAAGAATGAAAAAGCATCATTTCTGTAGAGGTGCCCCTCACAAGGAATCTATTACACATCAAAGCCATTTCACTCGCTCTTTTCTCTCTTTGCTCTGTTTGCCTCCAATAAAGAGAATAGGTTTGAAACCGGCAGTGAAAGGAATAAAAGGGGGGGGGGATTCTTGGTGGGAACAGAGAGAGACACGTGGTGGTGCACTTGCAACCCTGATGGATCATTTCTCTGGTGTGTTAAGTCTAATATGAACATAAACAGACTCTTGGGGCACACACGCTCCAGAACACACTGAGCCTCATTTAAAACTTACATGCATTCAATTTTTTTTTCAACTTAAACATTGAATTATAGATTCTAATGAGGGATTTAGATTAAAATCATTTTTTTGTGTCTTTATAGCTTCCAAAAACAGACCTGGGTAGACTGACTGAGCCCACATTTGCTAATAAATTCTGTATAAATGCCTCATGCCAACTACTTTTTTTTTCAGTCCAGCCTGGTAGAAAATTGTCATCATTAGCCAGATTTGGAAGGCAATTTAATGAGGATGATACTGCAAGGAGATGTAAACTGACATTTGGCTAATGCATGAAGTCTATAAGCTCCATCCCACGCGCATGTCTGTGTAATTGGAAGAGATAAAATAAGGGGGAATATATGTATAAATATATGTTGCATCTCTTCAATTGTTCATGCAAATCACTCTTGATGTGCACACTTAACCCCCCCCCCCCCTTGAGTTTGCCAGTCTGTCAGCACAATCACTATTCAGTCCATCTCAACTTGCAACACAAAGTATTGTTCGACTGCAAATCTTGATAGGCTTGTTATTTCAAGTGACTGCTGTCTGCCGCTGAGAGGGAAAAAATCACCTTGTGAAGGTGCGTTCTTTGTAGAGAAGTCGGGGTGACTTTGGGACAAAGAGGTAGGCTCCGGTGCTGCATGCTCATAGATGACAGTGGAGATTTTGATTTGAGAATGCCTGTGGTCTTTACAAGCTCAAATTAGGTTGCAGCATGCTGGGAAAGGATGGAAAGGGTAGAACAGATACAAAAAGCTCAGCCTGTACAAACAGAACAAACAGCTGACATCAAACCACTGAGATGCAGGCATATGCCCACAGATACACTAACACACAGAGTCTGACACTGCCATACGTACACGCTGCACAGACGAACGCACATAAAGCATCAAGAGCAGGTAAAAGGACAAGATCAATCTTTGCAAAAAACAAAAAAACACATCAACAACACAAAATCAAAATAAGTCTCTTTCATGTCAATAGGAAAGGGGAAGACGTTATTTTCCCACAGTGCACTTTTCTATTTCAAGAATGAAAGGCGATGCCCGTCTTCTTCTGTGGCTCGTACAAGATGTAAAGCTAATATAGGACCAAAAGAGATCAAAGAGCAGCATGGCGCTAGCATGGAAAACTGATACCTGAGTAAAGTGATACCTGAGTTTAAAAAAAACAGCTCACTCCACTCATGTTCATTTGTCACATTTTAATGATTATTTGAAGCCTGAATAATGCAAGGAATAATTAGTTATCAATGTGGTTTGACTGTTTTGGGATTAGATGTTTACAATTGTAAATAGGGAAAACATGGAAGAGGAAGTGACTGAAATGTGATTTCAGTGTGATGCATATTCATGTGACGTGCCAATTTAATTCACCCAGAACAGCAAACATTCTATTAAAATGTAATTTGTATCTGGTTATCTTTATTAAAAACACACAGCTCTGTCTACTTCAAAATGTAAAGGGTTCTGATACCAGACCTCCTCAGTGGGTGGTGAGATCTCAGCCAGGGGTGTGTGCACTCAGTAGTTTGGGTTCTCATTTGTGAGAGAGTCCTGTCTTCTGGGTAGCAGCCTCGCTCTGACGTCTGCGAGCCTCTGAAGTACTCCTGGATGATTTGTTTTTCATCAGTCATTGCTCCTTGCCTTCATACTCAGTGAGGAAAGTGTAACTGTGCTCATCATATCTGATGCCTCCTCCAAAAGCATGATAAAACATGACTCCACTGTCCATTTCAAATGAAGATTTAATCCAGGCTTCAATATCCCATCTCTGTACCCAACAGCTGCCATGTTTACTCAAGCTGGCAGTGCCTCCATTCAACCTATTGCCTGCTTAATACATACAAACACATTGTCTGATCACAATGAAAACAGTAGAGAGGCAAATAAATAGCAGCTGCAAATGCAAAGCCGATGATCAGATTGATCATTATCCAGATAACATATGTGGAAACAGACTGTTTTTTCCTTACAGCAATAAAGAGGGCGGCAAACTAGATACAAGACACATGCTTATGCTAGCTGTCAGTTTACAATGTCTCAGTCAATTTGCCTGATAAAATCAGACTTGAATTTGGCAAGCAGCCCAGCAAGCTTTTACAAATCTCCAGAGTTTATGTCTGGGGATGATGATGATAGCTGTCATTGTTGTGTCAATTTTACGAGTTCAAGGAAATATTATTCATTTCCTTTTCCACTATTTCGGTTTTCTGAGCTGTTCTGCTTAATCTGTTCATCACTTTTGTGCCTACCTTTGACCCTCCTTTTCACACTCAGCTCAGCCTTCCTATCTGCGTTATCAAAATTTTTCCGTACCCCTTCTCTCTTTCTTCTGTCCTGTTCCCATTCCTCTCTCCTCCTCTTTCTGTCCTCTGTCTATTGCTGCATTATCATTACTCCCCATCTGTGGCTCTCTGAGGTGAAACACAGCCCTCTGTCCTCCTCTCCATCACACCACCTCTCTCTATCCTTTACTCCCTCACTCCTAAATGACAGGGACAGGCAGTGACAAGGACCTTGTCCCATTCTGCTCCATTAATACATTCACTCCTTTTTGCTCTTTATTTTGACAATTCATAATTTCACTTTCTCCTCCTCCAAGTCACCTTTTTCATTTGTGATTAACATGAGCTCTGAGAGATCAAAGTGTAATTGCAATAAATGCAGATATAAATGCCTCTAAAATGCATTTAAGATTCAACAATCCAATCCCTCGAGGTAATCACTGGTGCATTTGGCCACATTAACAACCAAGTGTTATTACAATGCATGACCTATCCGCGTATATTTATGTACATGTTAAACCAAATCACTAATGCAAATCAGAAAAGCATCAGGCAGGACGCTTGTCAAAATGCATTGTCAGGATATTGGTATATTTCCAAGCAGGGTGAGGCATTTATAGATGCTTTTACAGGAAGGGGATATTATAAAGGAAGTGACATCTGCATTTTAGAAAATGACAGAGAAATCCAATTTCAATGTGTATACAGAAGACATATTTCAATATCAAGTGTGAATGTAATCCAAGTGAATTAAAGAAGAAGCATGATGTGGAAAGCATGTTAATGTGAGCTGGAAAGAGGGACACCCTATCTTTCACCTGCTCTGTCTCTCACACGATTTTATCCCCTATTTTCAGTTTCACTCCATCTCTCACTTATGAAACACACGCCTCATATTACTGCAAAAGCAAAGAAGAGAACAAGCAAAACCAATCAAACCACAATAACAGCAGCCACGACATTATCACATTAATAATAATAAGGTTGAAAAATGTCACAGTAAGTGATCACATAATCAATTAAAGGTCACAGAAGAAAGCACAATAATCCCCTATGTTACTATGACTGAGCGGACATTTCTGTATGAAACAGAAATTGATGCTGAGGTCCGTACCAAGACTGGACACCTTACACACATACAACTGACTGGTGAAGCTATAGCTGCATAGCCTTTTATAAGTGCTACGTACAGTTTTGTAAAATCAGGAACTAGCTATCCTTCTTTCAGACAAGTTTCTTTCTACCATTTTTCACTTTTCTATTCACCCCCACCTTCACTTTCTCCCTCTGTCTCAGTCCCTCCACATTTCCCCGAGCCTATTTCATGCCCCTGAAATCTGGCGACTGGTGCCCGTCGCCTCGCTGGCGTATAGCTCCACTCATCCCCCTCCATATTGCTCCGTCGTTCCGCTCCATCCATCCCTCCATCTCTCCTCTTTACCTCCTCCTCTCCTTGCCACTCTTGCTTCATTTGGCTCATGATGAGGTGTCACCGCTCTGCCCTTGAGTGGGCGAGAATCCCCTCTGACAAAAAGTGTTTGTGTGTATGTGTGTGTGTGTGTGTGCATGTGTGAGTGAGTGTGTGTGTGTGTGTGTGTGTGTGTGTGTGTGTGTGTGTGTGTGTGTGTGTGTGTGTGTGTGTGTGGATGCCGGCGTGTATATAATGTGATTGCCTGTTCGTGCTTGGCGGTGTATATGTGTGAGTATGTTCTGTGTGTGTGTGTGTGTGTGTGTGTGTGTGTGGCCCAGGCTGGCCTGTAGAAGTGACAGACATCGGGATTGTGCTGTCACAGCAGGAGAGGAAATGATTTACTTGTCAGGGGGCTGAGGGACAGGAAGGCAGATACAGTGAACAGATAAATGCACTGTGCAGCTGGTGAGGTAATGTAAAGATGCTAGGCTATACTGCAGGGACATATACAGTACAGCTTGTACGGCCCATGTTGCCTGCTGTTATGTTGTGTTACCTGCTACAGCACGTTTGTTTCAAAATTATCATCACAAAAGGACTCGATTACACTATTACACTGGCCTAAAATGGCCTGGCCTGGACTAATCTTGACTAAACTAGACTGAATTTAATATTTTTTTAATAAGATCAAACTGTAATGAACTGACTGAATTTGAACATGTCTAGAGTGGACTGAATCATAATCTCTTTTTTGACCACATTTGAATCACAGCTGAACTGGTTTGGCTAAACTCCACTGGACTTAGTGTCTCTCTTGTTGACAGTGGAAACACGGTCGATTATCAACCAGGCTGAAAATCATCCCACCCTAATATTTCCTTTGACTGTGATCTTGAGCTGAGTTCATGTCATGAGTGGCAGCAGAGGCTGTGGTTTGAGTGGGGGGTGACAGGCAGGACAAGATGGTGTCTGAAAAGACGAATATTAGCCTGTCATTCCAGTGTCACTCCACAGTCTCCATAAATGATAGCTATGCTGGGGCACATGATAGCTGGCTTGCTGCAAGGAAATGACAAACTAAATGTTATCGGGGAACAAAGGTTATGCCACATGTATGAGTTGGAGGTTGAGCAGACAGGGAAAAAATTGTTGCAGCAAACCCCTTATCTGCTTAGAATTATATACGTCTCCCGTGTCAGTAACATAGATAACATAGATTTTTTAACCTTTTCTGCAAGGTCTTTCTAGTGGTCTTTTGATAGAAATTATTGAAATACTGTGCATAATCAGCATGAAGGTATGCGAAATATAGGACTGTATTGTATTGACTGTAGTTTTATAACAGTAATAAAGAGGCCATGAAACTAGATACAACACATGTGGTTATGCCAGCTGTCAGTTTACAAATGTCTCAGTCAATTTGGTGACTCAGAATCCGTTGGTGGACACCAGCAGTGAGGGATGCTGGGAAGCTGAGGAAGGGTGCCTTTTGGGTAAAGTTGGGCAGGGGGTCTCATGGAGCTCCAGATGAGTACCTGAAGGCCAGAGGGGCTGTGGCTGCAGTGGTCGTGCAGGATGCAAAAACACAGGTGGGGAAAGAGTTTGGGGAGGTTATGAGATGGACTTCCAGTTGGCAAACCATCAAACAAATCAGGAAGGGAAAGCAGTAAAGTGAATATTAATGAACATGAAGGCAAATGTGCCCCTGTAGCTAAACAACATTCACTTTCCTTCATAATCAGTGTAGAAATCTGCTAAATCAGCCTCTGTGTTTGCACCAAAGCCACAATAAAGAGGCATTGATTTGTGTCACTGACAAAAACTCAGGTGATTATTAGCCTGCCATAGCAGGATCATGTAATAATTACAAGATCATGATTACCTTGTCATTATAGCATAATTCGATTTTAAATTATAATGTTGTTGACAAATTGAGTCATATTGCAATAATCTCACAATGATCACGGCAATTTGGGGAAAATTAAATGTCTGAGATTGATAATGGATGTGAGTCCCTGTTTAGCCCCACAGTGCAAAGCAGTCTATTAACTTGTCATTGCTGGACAGGGGGACATAGCCTCCAGCCGTGCACGTAATGACAAATGTAAATGTCCCTTCATGGTGGGATACACCTCATATTAAAGACTAATACTCTATATGTAGTGAACAGGATTGTGACAGGAGCAGGGATTGAGGCTGCAGATGAAATGATACATCATTTCAATCATATGGACAGGGACAAGATTACTACCTTGTCTCAAAAGGACTTAGAAGGGAAGCAGGGAAGCACATATATGAAACCCTAAGTGAAAAATGCACATCGCTGGTCATTAAAAAGTTCAGACTTTCAATCAATCAATCAAAAATATTTGTATTAACTATAGATATGGCTTGAAATTGTAATATTAGCAATGATTTATGCAGCGTGTCACTGGTTGGCCAGCTGATATACAGTTAATGTTTGAGTGTCAATGCCAGAACCAGAGCAATAGTTAAATCAGGGCAAAGCAATCAAACAATCTGACATATCAAGGATGACTGCCATGAGTCTTGATCACTATATTGAAATCTAATTTTTCTGGCACTGCATTATAGTGCAGGCTGCCTGAATCAGCACAAAAATACTGCTCCTCATTAAACTATTTAGAATAATAAAATATTAGCTTATTATGAAAAATATCCCACCCGTCACAAAGCGTAAGTTTCATCATTGTAGGGTGTACACGAGATGCTGGTGCGGACATCCATATACCCACAAGTTTGTTAAGACTTTAAGGGTTCTAAATGTGCATGAGCTGGAAAATAAACATGGATGCTGCGTTTGAAGAGAGGCTGTGTGAGGACGTCAGCCGTCACCCTCACCTCTACAATTCATCTTTAAAAGAACACATGCATTGATATTGATTTGATTCGTAACATGCACACATGGAACACATTGACAACAATGTACTACACATATGGAACATGTCTTTCAAGTGGAGTATAAATGAAAACAACTGCGTGTCTGTTTTGTCCACAGGAGTCCGTGGGCTTGTTCACATGCGATTATAACTGAGGCCTTCAGGAAACAGATTTAGTGCTCCTCAACCCTGCTTGCTCTGTACTCGCTCAGTGCAGTGAGCACAGTGATAGCTTGTATTTTATACTTTCTATTTTTGTATTTTACAGTTTTTTACTCATTCAGCTATTCTCTGTTATTTAGGCGAGTAAGATGGCTGTAATTCTGCATCAAAATCTTGCCTACGGCAGCTGGAACCATGGGCCAGCTTCATCCACATTTCCTCAAAATACCAAGGTAAAATGACAGATTTGGGTAACTGGTTTACTAAAGCAGTAAGCCACACATCTCCACAAGACTATTTACACAGGCCATAGAGGGAAACATATCCTCCCCAAGTATGCAAACTGCTTTATCATTGTTGTAGTTAACATCAGGGATGTAAGGAGAGACTGGTGCTGTGAGCCCACCCACATAAATACACACACTGCCTGGACTGGAAAAACAGCAAACAGAGTGACAGCACTGAAAGTCAAAACAGATCTGTGGTGCAATAGAAAAATCATCATGTGAATATGAGAAATGTAAGATTCACACAGTGCAAGAGTGGATGCATTATAGAGGTTCCAATTTGCTGCAGCGAACGTATAATGCTATATGATTTGAATTTGAATTAGTGTACATAGACAGAAACATACTCATTCATTAGCTTTGGGGATACACACATTTGCCTGCTCTCATACACGCACACACACAAGCGTCAGCATGACTGCGGTGAAAGAGGGACTATGTACCTGCAACAGTTTGTCAGAACATGATGCGGACAAAGTATTACCTCATGCAGGGGTTGGTGAACATGGGAAATAAAAGTCACACATACACAGAAACACATACGCACACCATCACACACACCCTGAGGCTTACAGAGGAAAGGTTGAGTGGCAGGTAGTGAGGTGAGGCATCAGTCACTGTTAAGACTGAGCGCACGTTTGGGAGCTTAAGGCTCTGTGTGTGTGTGTGTGTGTGTGTGTGTGTGTGTGTGTGTGTGTGTGTGTGTATGTGTTTGTGTGTGTGTATGTGTTTGTGTGTGTGTATTGTATGTGTGTGATTACTGCCAGGAGTGATAAGCTGGGCCCAAGGTCTACAGTAAATATGCCTGAGGCATTTCTGTACCTGTATGTGAATGTGAAGGGTGATATGTCAATGCATCCACACACATATTCTCCTCAAGCTATCAATTGTTGATCTGTAGGACTGTGTATGTGTTTCTGCAATTATTACCACTATACACTGATGTGGACCCTGGAGCCTCCCCAGGGCCAAGTTCAACACCATCATGTTTTCTCTCCGCTTACAAAACACCTTTGCAGTCCACTCTGCCTTCATTTCCCCAGATACACATCTACTGTGGACCAATGCATCCCCACACACGTCTTCCTCGTCTCTAATTTCTTCCCTGTGGGTTTGAAAGGGCTTCTGTATCAGTAATTGTTACTCCGAGGATGCTGCCTGTGTCCCTAAAACATCTTGGATGCTTCGGTAAATTCTGCTTGAATGTAGTCAGTGTTCAGTGTGTAATTTCATGCTGAGTGTGTTTAGCTCCCAATGTCATTTACTTGCAGAGCACACATCTCAACTGGCAGCACTCACTGGTTTCTGTGAAACATTGGCTTGGCAGTGCCAGTATTTCTTAAAAATAATTAAATTTACCCTGTTCAGCCCACAGCTCATTAACCTTCAGTTTGACCCCTAAAGTCTATTGGACGTTATACTAATACTGATAATAGATGGCATGTAGGTTAGTGGTCTGCATATGCCTGTGTTTTTAACATTGCACTCACCTAAACCTGCTGCTCTACATGCCACCTGCCTGCACCCCATAAGAGTTTAAAAGCACCCATTTGGTTCATAATCAATTGCACAAAGCCCTCCCATTGCACCAAGCCCTCCTGCTAGCTGGTAATTTGCATTCTGTGCCCGTCACCGGCACATTTCACCAAATAAATTTGTCCTTCATATTTTAAGGATAAATCGTAGATATAATGGATGTATGGGTGGAATATGAAGACACTTAAATGCATGTATATGCAATGATGCTGTTCAGTGTTATAAAGACTTACAATATGTAGGTGTCATATGTCTCTCACCCCTTCTGCACAAGCCAGTGTATGTTTTCAACTCACAAAAACCTTTGCAAATGACAGCTAGCTGCATTTTACACTCCTCAAATTCAGTCCTTTCTAGATTTAAGAGTAGCTAAATTAATTAAAAATAATCATGCACACACACACACACACACACACACACACACACACTGACTCATGTTGAATATAGTATGTGGCCTTAGGCAAGATACAAGAAATGAATTACATGCACAGACCCTTAGAACAAAATTGAAAATGCTTTTAATGCACTAATTGACAGATGAAAGAAAGTTCTTGCGTCATATCCAAAATTCAACAATTAACTGCTATAGGTTTTGTTCTCATTGTGTACTGTCATTTGTCGAACATCAAAGATCAAAATACATGTTTTGCTTTTGTGCGTCTGCCACAAGCCTTGACAAAGTTTTAGGAACATTTTGGGACATACACGTGTTTGCTGCCTTGCCAAGTGTTAGAGGAAAAGAATGACATCAATTTCAGCCTTGTGCTTTCAGTTTCTCAGAGACTGCACAGTAGACCCAGAACCTATTTAGACTTAGGTTAGCCCAGTTTGGAAACAGAAAAGAAGCTAGCCTTCACCAAACAGGTCCACAATGTATCTTGTTGGTTTGCGAGCTAAGCAAACATACTATGAGGAATTTGAGCCAACATAACAGTAGTTCTGAGATTCTGCATAAGGTAAATGGGTCTATCTTTTGTTAGTCATTAAATGCATCCAATGCCTATAACTGCTTATAAAGCCACAGGGTCTTGTTCCTATTTCCTATTTAGTGTATTTAATGCACACAAACAATACATACTGTACCTACAGAACATATGACAACATTCGAGATGTTGGAGGATACTTTTGGTGGAGCTGGGCTAGTTGTTTGCCTCTGATTCTTGCCATTGTGCTAAACTACGTTAAACACCACAGAGCTACTTCTGCAGGGAACACATGGAGAAGAAAATTATCTTTAACTTCTCATCTAACTCACAGGAAGAAAGCCAATGAGAATCTTTCCCAAAATCTTGGTGTGTTTTCTTTAAATGCTGTGCAGCACAGTTGGTTAAGTTTACCTTCAGCCACTCCATTTTGTGGCATGGTGGGGAGCTCACACATAAACAGAAATCAGGATTGCAAGTAATGCGAAGGTGAGGGGTCCCGTAGTGTGAATTACTTCACTCTGTTACTCAGCAAACATATCCAGACACACACACACATACACAAACACACACACACGCACACACACACACACACACTCATGGAGTCTAAATACTGTTAGTTAACCTTTAGAAGGCCAATGGTAGCCCGCTAGCTATTAGACCTTTAAACACTGCAACTTGAGCAATACACACACACACACACACGTTGGTCTTTTCAATAGTTGTGAGGACACTTGTTAACATAATGTATTCCAATGCCACTCCCTAGTCATCCAGATAGCTTTTACTTCATAACCATCACAAATAAATGCCTAACCTGAATCTTTACCTAAACCTAATTCTAACCTGAACCATAAAAGCTTAAAAAATAATTACCGTCAACCAACCCTTTGTAGTTTTGAGGATTGTTTCAAACCCAAGTTTGTTCACACAGCTATAAATAATAAACTTCTCACGAAGGTCTAGAAAAACCACATGTTAGGACAATCAATAAATTGTGATGCTGGTCAAGAGCAGTGTGCGGGAAATTCATATTTCAAAACTGATGTGACACTTTCCAACACACCTGCACCTAAGACATTTGAATGTGTGAATATCTGTGATTCACACAGCTATAGGAAGACATGTACACACACACGCATGCACGCACGCATGCACGCATGCACGCATGCACGCATGCACGCACACAGACTTGGCAACTTGGACAGCTACTCAGTCAACCATGCCTTTACTATAAGGACCTTTTTCTGCACAGACAAATCCTTAACTTGTTCATGTTGCTCTGCAGCTGTCAGAAGGTGTAGTACCCGTCACAATGACGTTCCATGACCAAAGATTTGAATTGTTTCCCTGTATTGTAAACCATTCGAATGTTTGATTTAATTGTGTCAGTCAAACAATATGTGTAGTCAACTATCTTTCTATCATCTTAATTCCAGTTATAGCACTGTATAGGAATTTGGACAAGGTTATACTTAGGGTTAAACATAACAAACCTGCTTCCAGAGTCTAAAGACATGTCTGTGAGATACACATCTGTGACAGTAAGAACTGATACAATCATAGAAATATGTTTTTCTAGTTTGTTTTTGTTTTTTTGTTATTTTTGCTTTGGAGAAGAGCAACCCAAAGATGTTTGTGAATTTGGATGATTAATGGAAATGGAGAGGGATGCTGGCTGAAAGCTCCTCAAAGGATGGGAAGGATGTTGATCAAACTGAAATATTTGTTTCACTGTGTTTCATATGCAGGTGAGCGAGGGAATAAATGTGTTACAGTAATAACAAACTAAATAAACTTTATATCACTAACAACTGCCACAACTGCAGCTGAGTTGCAATTACGTTATTCTGCCATCAGAAATGAACACATTTATACATACTATATTTATACATTGGCCAGTGGCCTTCATAACACTGATCATCAGATTGCTCTAGAATTATGTCACATGTCAGTGAATGACAGAAAGTATGAGTGTGTCTTTGTCTATGGTAGATAAATAAATCACGAGTTGACTTGGTTAAGTCCTAATATTTTCATGACCACAACAGTTTACATTTAGTTTTAAAGTTGCCATTGGTCTCAGCAGTGTACTCTTTGTTATTCTCTTTGCTAATGAATTATAAATGATGATGACCTTTTTAATTTATTCATTTTTGTTCAGATAAATAGGGGTGATGCATGTGGGGTCCCTTCGCAAAGGTTGAGAAACTGCTTGGTAGTTAAACCCACCTGTGGCTGCTTTTCGATACAAAGCTGTGGGACCATTTGGCGCCTAGAGGAGGCCTTGATATTAATGTAATATCACCTTCAGTAATCTTAATACATCGTAGCCTAGTTGCCCTGGTTTTAGAAATGGAGTGAGCATGAAAGCAGATGTTTGGGAAAGCTCCGCCGTAACAGGAATGACGTCTCTTTGGCTCAGAGTGAGGTGCCCACTTTTCAAATTGTGCAGCTGTCACACTGGCAGCTTCAACAAACATGACTGTCACCACAATATAATGTATTTCATACTGCAGCACATCAAGTCATCAGTGCAGGCGTGGTTTATGCTCGTGCCCGTAACATGGTTAAACTGAACTGGAGCCTGCTGATACACAGATGAGGAATTGTGCTTGCCTGAAGGTTAGAGAGGCAGGCATGGGGCTGGCTGGCTTAAATGAATGAGTAATGTCTTCCCATCCCTCAGCAGCTACTGTTGAAGTGCCCTTGGAAAAGGCACTGAACCCCCAATTGCTCCAGTTGAGCTGCTCAGTGGCCAGAAATGCAAAACTGTGGCTGCACTGGGTGGTTACCAAATGGGGTTGTGTGAAAGAGTGCAACCAGGGTGGGAAAGCAGCCACCATGCAAATGCTCATTCATTCTGGCTGAAGCTTGTACCATAAGTTGGTTTACTTTGCCAGCCACTTTGGCAGGTAACTAACCATCATTTGGAGGTTCTGCTCTATTCTGAAAATCTAGTTGGCTTGTAAAAGGGTGAAAGTATTTGATAGATATGTCTAGTCTAGCAGCCACATTGTCAGCTAGCCAACCATAATTTAGAGGTCCTACACTAATTTTAGGTCGTTAATTTTAGTTGGCTGGAAAAATAATCAATGTCTCGTAGGGTGAGCGAATTATGCTAGTTATAGTGACCAGTATAGGAACTATTTTTCATGCCCTGCCTCTTTGCTGTTCCCCTCTCTGATCACAGATACAGATTTCCAATAGGTTTAATTTATCCCATGTCCAATAAGTGCCCTTATTTCTAATCATTTCTAATATATCATAGTTCTAGTATATCATCTCAGGATCTGAGGATCATCTTCACACAGCTTAGAATTGTAATTTTCTCATCCCTATCCCCTGTGTTGCTGCTACTATCATGCACCCTGCGTTTTACTTAGATGTGTGCATTAAAGGATTGTCTTATTGTATTCATGTTACTTGTTTTTGTGCTTTTATGCTGCAAAAAAAAAATCATTTTATTCAAGAACAAAGATATAAACTGAATTGAACCACTTCCATCAGGGTCATATTATAATTTTGACTTAGCAGTAACAGAATTAAACTACTCTTTTTGTTTTTCCAAGACCTGTTTCTGTTACAAGTTGAAAGCCTCTGATCTAGAGGGTCAAATTCAATCTGACTGCCTTTATTATACTGCATATAATTTATGGTGCAGCTATTACTAAAGATCAATAGCACTTAAACTGCTCCATTGATATTGAAACCTGCGCTGATTTACAAGCAGATAGGTCTTTGGTCAAATCCGAACACGCACACACACACACACACACACACACACACACACACACACACACACACACACACATACCACTTGTATATTTGATATAATGCAGTGTCTTCCCAATGTTCCACTGCTGCCCTTGTTCATTGTTCATTTCCCGTGATTGCTCTTTGAGGCACTCACACAAACACAAACACACACACACACACACACACACACACAAACACACACACTAGGCTGGCTGAAAAAAAATCTGGCTTTTCATTAGATTGGATTGCTGTGTGTGTGTCTGTTTGTCTCGAGTTTACTTTCAAAGTTTGAAAGGCCAGCTGGCCAGAAAATCTGTACACACTCATGCAAGCGCACACAAATGCACAGACAAACACATACACACACACATACACACACACACACACACACACACACACACACACACACACACACACACTTTTTTTTATACTTGAGAGGACACTATTGCTTTTATGAGTGCAGTGGGTTGTGAAGGAATCCTCACAAGTATAGATAAGCACACACGCACACACCCTCTCACACACTCTCGCTCTCTCTCCTGACCTTCACTACAAAAAGAGCACACTGCAGGAGACAGTGTGTTTGTGTGTGTGTGTGTGTGTGTGTGTGTGTGTGTGTGTGCGTGTGTGTGTCCCCGTTTGAGTGCCAACTACCTATGCACTAGGACTCAGGGATTGTCAGCACTGCCAAGGATATGACACCAGCTCTGCAGAAAACCACCAGCCGATAGATAGATAGATAGATGGACAGGTGGAAGTGAACGGAAATCCTTTAAACTCAAGGGGGCAGAGCGATGGACTAACACTGCCAGATTTTATCAGTGGCCACCCAGGGCAGTCTCTTGGGGGTTGGGGGGGGGGGGGGGGGGGGGGGGGGGGGGCTTCATTCCCACAGATGGAAATTTTGCACATTATAAAGAGTGAATGACAGCTATCAGAGGGAGAGGGAGTCATCAGACTGTAGTGTTTTCACTGTATAGTAAACGAGATTGAAGCATTTTTCACCTTCTTATAATTGCAGCTGTTCTTACTATGGGGCATCATTAATTGTGCACTTGCATCCTCTGGTGCAGAGACTCAGGCAACACAGAGTCTAAATAGTTCCTTATCGAGTTATCTACCATAGCTCACCCAGGGGGCTCATTTTTGTGTCGTGTAGTTTTGGTCACATACAGAGACAAGTATTAGAAACGATGTATAAAACTGAAGTTTATGTGGAAGGCTTCTCTTCTCGGGCACTGTTTGGGTGGTGTTTCCCGGATCTCAACCGAGGTCGTGAGTGCATTAGTTAGCAATACCTGCAGCCAGAGCCACAATTATGATAAAAGGAAACCAGGTTGAAAAATACCGGAATTTGCATTTAACATACGGCATCATTATCTCGGAGTTATATGGTTTTCTCTGGCAGTGCAGTTTTGATGTTTTAAAGTGTAACTAAAGCCTTAAATTCTGCTAGAAGCCTCTCTCCCAGCATATTTTAAAAATGCAACAGAGGAGTGAGTGAGCAACAACTGTAGGAGGTGTGGCAATGTAGAGTGTGACGTGGAGGATCAGGGGACATGGGGGAGACTGACTGATCGCTGCTCAGTTTAAGATGGACAGAGTCAGAGCAAACGAGCCATGAGAAGCTACTGTCAGACTTTCTTTTTCTCTGACGTGTTGAAGCTGAGTTACTGGTGTTGCTATGAGTGTGTGTGTCTGTGTGTGTGTGTGTGTGTGTGTCAGTACGTAGCCATAGTCTGCTGTTTATCAAGATTAAGGTTGCTGTACGTCAGTTTGTTTATGGTTAAGCGCTGAATATAGTAAGCTATAGGCCTACAGTTATCAGTGGGCCAGTGCATTTAATGCCATTGCAGAGGAATAAATCTTATTCATATGCAAAGTTTTTCAGCAATTATCAGACTTGCTAAAGCAAACGCTCACTGCAGCTCTGTGTGAGCTCTTTTACGTCACAGTTAGGGAGGGGCCAGAAGGTTGGGCTGAACCGAACATCCAAATCCAAAAAGACAGAAGCTAGCTATGGTTGAGCAGAAAGATATGTTTTCACACACACCTGCATCAACATCATATGCCAACAATAGTCTACGTGATTATGTGCACAGCACAGAGAGATATCAGAGATATAACATCCCAGCTGGTA
>NC_079366.1:12228205-12303205 GCF_021018895.1 Seriola aureovittata
TGAATAATAGAAGTCAAATAAAGTGTAGTGTATAACAGACCACAGGATATCTTAAAACCAAATGGATGTATGTCTGAGTTTGACACAGCCAAAAGTGCAATTTATTTAGTTTCAACACAATTTTGTTGATTGACAACCCCCATGACGCCATCAATGTTTCTCTTCCGCAAATATTTTTCTGCTGCAGCTTCAAAGCCTCTGCATTAAGGTTCATTTCAGCCCTTTCTGCTTTATGCTGCTGTGATGTCCTATAGGCTTCAAGTGCAATTGGCTTGTGTTCAATTTAATGCATTTGCCTCTGAGACTGGGCAGACATGTGTTCACACTGAGGTACTTGATGAACACGTACACATAGGTAAACACACACGCGCAGCCATAGGCCTATTGAATTGCACACGAGAGAACACTGAGGAACATTTGTTGAGGGAGTCAGTCAGAGATAACGAACATCATATTAATGAATGCCTTACTCATTCTCTCTGCTCCTTCTTCTCTCTTCTTTTCTTTCGTAGCTCTCTCGATACATGACTTTCTCTCTCTCACTCTCTCTCTCTCTCTCTCACTTCCCCTCTCACTGTCTGTCTCTTTGCCTCCAATCCCTCTCTATCCCCAGATCTCTCTTGCTCGCTCTCTGCCTCTCTCTCTCTCTCTGTTTCCCTTTTGATGTTGCACTCTCTCAACCTCTCTCTCTCACTTGCGCTCCTTTTCTATTTCCTGCTCCTCTGTAACTTAGGGACCCACACCACCTCCACCTCCCCACCACCATCTCTCTTTCTTTTCTATAAACTTTGTGCTGTCGGGCAATTAATCATTTTTCCGAGGCCTCGTTATTTTTTATAAGGGAGCGGCTGACCTCGGATATGGGCACCCAGTCCTGTGCCAGCTGGAAATGACATCACCCGTCTCTCCCTCCTTCTCTCTCTCTCTCTCTCTCTCTCCCCGTCTCCAATCTCCCCTCTGCCTTTCCCCCTGCATTTTAAAGAACCATAAACAGTTTTCTCTCCTTCCATACTGTCTCTCACTAGGCTTTATATCTCTGCTGCTTGCCCAGATATGCAAATATACAGAATCCCCCTCACTTATTTCAGTGACTTAATTGCAAAGTTAAAGCAAAGATGGCTAAGTACTATACTAAATATAATTTCCTGTACAAAAGGCTCATGAATCTATCATGTGAAACCATTTCCTATAGGATATTTTCAACCAGTCAAATGTGGTTTTCATGTGTGAAAACATGCGTTTCACAGTTGCCCTTTCTTTTTCTATGGATCTCTCCTCGCTCCTTTGCCTCATGATGTACTGATGGCTCCATCCTCATGTGGTATTTTACCTGCCTCACTATACTCTCAAGAACCACGATGCAGCTGTGCAGTGGCAGTAACAGGCTTCTCTGTCTCTCTCTCCATCCCTCTGCTCTCTCCCTCTCACAATGCTCCTCTAGGCTGTGATCAGATAGGAGCTTTATTCTTCTGCTCAAATGCAAAGTGCAGCTGTTTGCTTTGCTAGCTGTTGAGAGAGCAAAAGCTCATGGGACGGTCACATTATTCCTGTTGCCATGCAGCACAAAGTTTGACAGCAACTTGCAAGTTACTTGTTAGCATTAGCTGGCTTATAACATATTGGATGCACATGAAAACAGAGATGAGTCAGCGATTGCTTTGCTTGTTGTTTAAGACGAATGACTGAGGGAGTTCCAGGTTTCCTCAGTAACCTTAAGAATTGTTCATTTTAATTATTATTTAATTCATGAAATAAGGCTAATTAATGTTGGGAGAAGAAAAACTCTATTAATTTTCTTATATAGACCAAATACTTAATCATTTAACCTTTCTTAGATGCAATCTTTGGTACAGCCTATTAACTTATGTGACCTTTACATTAAAAAGTTCAGGGACATCAATACTATGTAATAAACATGTGAGGCAATTCCAAGGGAGTCATTTGACAAATTTTGCAACCAAGCCCAGCAAGTCTGGGAATGTTTCCATGATTGAGCTGCTATGAAGCGAATGAACTGTGGATTAACAAGACTGCAACACGTACTGATTGTTTCACAGTGCATTGGCTTTAATATTCCAACATGCGTTTCATTTCTGATGTGCATGTATGTGTGCATGTGTATGTGTGAGAGAGAGTTTGTGTATGAAACAGTTTGTTCTGTCATACATACATACATACATACATAAATACATACATACATACATTCCAGCTGGTCATTAGACCTTGCACAAGCCATTCATGCATCTATTACTGGGCCATTAACCCCCATCCTTTCACTCGCTTGCTGGAGGGATTCATTCTCACTGCTTGTTTTGCTGTAACATATCAGCACACAAACGGCCATCTACCATAACATCTACCTCAGTGTCCAATTACATTGATTTTGTAATCAGTGTTTTTCATACCTGCTTGTAAGGTTATACATTAGCACTCCCTGCATTGCTGAGAATGTCCAGTACTATTTTCAATGCATATGTGTGTGTTGTGCATGTTATGGTGCATGTTGTGGAATGAGATGTTCCAAGGGACTTTCAAGAATGAAATAAATTGGCTTTTTTGTCTGTATTAGCTTTATTAATTTAAGGCTTTGAAAAGGTCTATCAGCACATTTCCAATACAATTTACTACCTGGGAGTACTATTATGTGTCTAAGAGCTGAATTGAGTCAAATAAGTGTGTACCACCTCAGTAGGCATGCAATCTAAAAGGCAGACAGGAAGCCTTTTTTGCACATCAGAGAGTGAATGCAACAAAGTAAACTAGATTAGGCACTTCCTTTCTGTTGCCTCTGGGTTATAGATATAGGGAATTATGCCAAGTAGCCAGAAAAGTAGAAAACCATGTCCAATGCAATGCAATTCAGTACAATAGCCATTGTAATACTTAAAGGCGTAATGGTTATTTTTTGCTGAGAGTGTGTTAAGGTAATGGGGTAGTAGTTTCTTGTGGTGTTGCATTGGACTGCATGATACTTAAAGGTGTATAACATCTGTATACATGTGTCAATTACAGTATCAAATACATTAAAAATCCACAGTCTGCACTTAAGCGGATGAAGGTAGTAACTACTCCAGCCACAGAAACTGATTGATGGCAAATGACCCTAACACAGGTGCTCTAAGTGTGAAAAGTTTTATGCACTCACACAATATTACACACAATATTTATTGCAAGGCTAATGTACTGCATTACATTAGTCACGAATTGCTTAGGTGTAATTTCATGGGGAGACAGGGAGACAAGTCATCCCCAATGGTTTCACATAAATCATTTGTCCCCCTCAATTAACTTTATCAAGTGTCTGTGACAAACTCACCCCTCCCAGAACATATGAGCAAGAGAAACAGAGAGACAAAACTCTGCGATCCTTGGCTCAGGCATCACATTCGTTCACACTTTTGACAAATTGCAGGCCCAGGTGCAGACCAGGAACTTAATCAGGGGGAAACTTTCACTCAGTCACTTGTTCTGAGACTGAAACACATTCACAGTAGAAAATTAACCGAATGAATTAATCTACAAAATGGCAGCATGTTGATTAAAATAATATTGCTAATCTTGTATGGTGACTTCTGATGAATATTCATAGACAACTCTCAGTCAGCTGATGTGGTTCAGAAAACCCAACCTAACATGGTGGTTTCTGCTTTGGATTCCAACCAGAAACTATATGCAATTATTTATACAATCAAATCAATTAAGTCAATAATCAGTGACAAAGCCACTTGTTACTGCTTTTTGTTGTTGCTTTTTTTCTTTGTATCATACAGATCAGAATTAGGCCAACAGCCCTGTTGTCAATACACTGTTTAGGTCAGGATGTTAAGTGACAAAGCATTATCTAGTCCTACATACTACAATGTACGCAGTGTGATAACATTACACATTTGTAAATATCAGGCTTTAATTACTGTGGCCTTAGCAGTTTCCATTAGTCTACCACTTGTCTAATGTGTTACTAGTTGTTACTAGTGTGTTACTATCATGTACAATCTATGTACACTCTATGGTTAGTATAACATTTCTGTCAGTAGCGCTGGCAGGCTCAAAAACTACAAAACCCAGAGGCGTCGGCACTTCAATCCTCTTTACTCTGATTGGTCGAGACAAAATCCAATCCGCGCGCGGAGACGTGTCTCTCAGTCAGAGCATCCTTCCGTCATGGCGTCTTTTTGGACGAAAACCTCCGCTAACCTGTCGGTCCTGTCGATTTTTTTCCTGCTGCTGATATGTCTGCCGCCCGGGGGAGGACAGAAGAAGAAGGAGGTAATGATTCAACCGTCTGAATTAATTTTTCGGCGAATATTGTTGTGTTGTATAATGAAAGGGGTGTACAGGTTGAATCTGCTGCTGTGCGTTAAACTCGTGAGGGTTAGCCAGAATACACAGGAAGTTAGTCGCGGCTAATGTCTGGTCATCTAGTCTCTGGGGAAAATAATTGCTACTCATATTATGTAAATGAAAAAGACACTGCTTACATGTTGTCTTTTTAACATTTTGTGGTGTGTGACTAAGCTCTGCTCGCTTTCTGCATCAAATATACGTACACGGTGGTCAGGATAGCAAGCTAACCAGTTAATGTAGCCTAGCTACTGTATTGTAGATATAGTAGGCTATATTTTTTATAAACGCTGCTGTGTGGGGGAGCACCACTAACATATCCCTACGTCTTTACATTGTTTATTCTTTGAGAGAGATTGAGATTAGCTTCACTACTTCAAAACATTACTGCATTATCGCCAACAATGATTTTATTTTGAAAATCATGAATACAGGAAGTGCTGTGTTTTACTTCTCGGTAGCTTAATAGTGATATGCGATAATCACACAACAACCACAGTAATGGCTAGCTGCCTGCTACCCTTATTTCAGGTTGCTGCACAGCTCCGGAACAGCTGCATTTCACTACTGCTTGTTTAGTGTGAGAGGCTGTTTTGCGGTCATTTTATTGAGGTGAAAGTAGGTCTGTTTCAGCTGAGGAGGAAGCTATTATGGCTTGCTTGCTCGATATGACATTGGTCGCTGGGCTGTAAGGGCTGTGTCTCTTCACCTGCTTTGTAATGAATCGAACGTAGTGGCTTATGATGTTAGCAATATGCACCCGTATTGTCACTCATAATCAGTATGTATTGGTGATAGGTTTGCTTCTTGGTGTGACAGCAAGAAGAGCGGGTGCTATTTTGTATGGGAGGCCCAAAAGAGAATGAAATCTGTTACATAGAGAAGTTGTGATGGTTGAACAGTGGTAATCTTTGTGATTATTAATCAGATTTATTGATATGTCCATGCATGCTCTGATCTTTTTAAAACAATTGAAGTAAACGCCACTATCTTTCATTCATGTAGTGCTTTATCATGTATGTTTATTTGATGACATGAAACAGCATCTTAATTTTATTAGGGTATGTGCTCGTGATTCCTGCTCTTTGTTATAGATATTTGTTATACATAATTTTCTTTATTTTAAATCATAGACATTACTTCATATGCTATACTATACTATACTATATGTTTTAACATGAAAGTACTTTTGAAGGTACATGAAGGTACTTTTTTTTACCTGTGAGACCCACATTTTGGTGCCATTTTGGCATCTAAAACGAACATCTTCTGTGATGTACAAACATCAGATTTCACACATTTATTTAAAAAGAAATAAAAAGTGTGTCCTCATCATAGTTTGGTAATGCACCTGCTAATGATAGGTCCTAATGCTCTGTGTGGCACCTCTCCTGCATGGTTTGTGACAGCACTTTTAGCTGAAATGGCAACCACATTGGATGGTAGCACTGGAAATGGTTCCTGGATTCAGTATTGTAGCTGTGCAGACAAGAGTGTGAAGAGAAACACAGTGAAGACAGAAGCATCACATTGCTCTGCTCAGGTTTCCAGTTAGATAATTTTGAGATAACACTACAAAATCTTTTTAGCCAACCATGCTGTTATCATACACTGCCGCAGCAAATGAAAAAGTCAGTTGCTTCACCTGTTAACATGAGGTTCTAATCTGGGGATGGTCGACATTTAGTGGGCAGCCTTAGTTTGTTTTAATATCTTGTTATGGACCAAGGGCTTTGAACCAAGTCAGAGTGCTGTTGTAACTTTACAGTTCAACACCTCATCAACACCTTTCTTCTCAGCCGCTTTTGCATATAAATAGAAATTTGATTGAGTGGACAAATTGTGGAATGAATAAATGAAGGAGTACATGACAGGTGAACAAATATTTGAATGAATAAAGTATTGAATATGCCAACAAATGAATGAACAAAGAGCTGACTGAGTGGACGAATAACCTGATGCATAAATGGACAGATTAACCATTGATGGAAAAGCATTTGAATGAGTGGGCAAACTGATGAATATAATTGAGACTGACATATTTGCCCTGCAGTTAAATGTAAACACTGCATTTATTCTATCACTGATTTTGATGGCTTGCGTGATGTATGTGTAATTAATATGTTATAATCTTACTTGTAATTTTGACATTTAGGAGACTTTCTCAGATAAAACAGCAACATCTTTAGTCATGTTTATTTTCTTATTACATGCATCGGGGAGTTATAGTATAGACAAAATTCATTTGAATTAGAATTATTTATTAGATAGATAGATATAGATTATTTATTAGAATTAGAAAAATTTCTAAAAATAAAACATATCGTTATGTCTTGCAAAATGAAACACAAAGTGAAGACAGTAGTACAGTAGCACAGTGAATGGCCAGTATAATTACATACATCTATTTACATTTTCTTGATGCAAAATCTGTTCCACATATTGACCAACATCCTGCTTAAATGGTATGTCTCTGTCAACGCTTTGTGGTAAAAATTGTGTCTGTGGATGACTGAAACCAAATAGCACTGTCTCTAACACTTGCCATTAGAAGTTTAAAACTTCAGTTTTACTTTCATTAATGAATACTTCCTATTTTAAACTCTTTTAACCCAGGGACAGTCTGCTAACATCAGTGCTTATTTTCAGCAATGCCTCCCTTCACATTCACAAAAGTACACTAGGGAACTGCCCATTATAGCCACAGTCTGCTGTTAAGCAATGCCCGTCTCAAGGACACCTCTACATTATCTAATGAGTGACAGAAAAAGCATTTCTCAATCACTTACCCAACTGAAATTTATCCAGCTATTATTAGTTTGAGTCTCTGACATTGAGACAACTGTCTTTAAAACTTAAATTTTGTTAACTTTGGTCCATCCAGTCTGAAATATCTGAGTTTGACTCTGCACCTTGTAGCAGACAGGAACTGGGTACACATGCTTACACAAGCACACATAGACACACACACACGCAAACACACACAGACATACTTTCAATGAGCCACAGGAGAGATATTGAGGGGTTATAATGTGAGAAATGTACTTTCCCCGTTGACTGCCTTGGGCCATGGCAGAGAAGGTGGAGGAGGCACAGGAAGATCTTATTTAGCTGAAAATGGACAAAATGGTGAAGCAGCACTTTGTATTCATCTCACCAACTTTGGCTCTACCTCAGTGCCCTTCATCTTGCCCTGGCCACCATATGCTTTACCTCTCTGAGCTGTAGGGCTGGGTAACATGGGCTAAAAGTTATAATAAAGGCCGTCCTTTAACATCAGTTATATCAGTATTTAAATCCTAAGTTAGTTTTCAAAGCACTGTATATTTATGTGTTTATGTGTCACATTTCCTCTCCCGGTTTCACCAGTTAGTCAATCATTATAATAATTAAATTACTGGTTTAACAATATGATAACTACGTAATTATTATAATGGTCTAACCATATATGGTTAGAATAACAGCTACATGGTAAGCTAGATCATGTCTTTTTTTCATTGGCACAATTAATGCATTTGCAGTCCAGTCTACCTAAAGGGGAAGGGTTGAGAAAGAGCAGAAGAGATTTAAAAACATTGGTGTCATTTTGTTTTGATGTCAAGTAGGAATTGCTGCTGTTTGGATTCATTTTTGTTGGCCACTTTTATAGTTTTGCTGCTCATCTAACATATAGGAACCTAAGGCCAGGAACACACTGGATGCATGTCGTGTGTGTGGTGGCTGCAGAATTTTGGTGCCCATGTGAATGGGTTAGAGCATCATGGCTGCGTAGAGTGATCTAGAGATTCAGCCTCTCGCCTATTATTCACGTGTGATGTGTGTGTCTCCATGCAGAAATAGAGAAAAGACCTGTTGATGTCATATTGACACCATACCAGCAACATTACATGAAAATGACACTATCCACTAGGGATGCCGCAATCATGTTTTTTGCTGCTAGAGCTGGCTGTAGCAGCATCGCAGCAGAGATGCAGCCGGTGTGAACACACATACATACTTCCCTGCAGCACTTCAGCATTGTCAGCCGCCAAGCTCATGCAACGCAGGCAATGTTTTCCTGCCGTAACTGTGTTTGTATTTACTCTTATTTGTCACACTTTAAGCAAGCAGAGTGTAAGACCAATTCCTATCAAGCAAGGACATTGGTCTTGGTGGCTAATTTAATGTTGTCTACATTTGCTTCATGGCAGAAGCCTTCCAGTAATTCAGAGGGTACAGTTGTATTTATAAAACCATTTTTAGTTGTGTAATTTCAATTGACTCTGTAATGTTGATTCACAATTTCTTTGTTTTTCAACCAAAATCAAATGGGACCAAAACACTGCTGGGAAGGTAATGAAATCTAACAAAGTAAGGAGGCACAACTACAAGTCCTCTACATGAAAAAGCGGTAGAAAGTGTTGAGTTTGTGTTACTGGTGCAAGGAATGAATGGTTTCACTACAACTGTGGATTAAATGCATTGGTGCCTCTGTCTGTCAAGAGCAGGAAAGAAGGCGAGAAACAAAATTCTCCATAGCCATTCTACTTCATAGCGGCATGCTAGTCTTTTAAATACCTCCCCTCATTGCCTGCATGAAATCACATCTTCAGCAAATCAGTTAACTGACAGAATTCAGTTGAGGGTGGTCACTGTCACACACTGGCTTCGTAAGGGCAGAATGTGTTGCCTTGGGAATCTTGCTTCATGAGTTTGCAATGGAATTTCAGATCAGCATGGTACAGTACAACAGTCTGCAGCAAAAGTGTGCTGTATCATGCTGATGGAAAATGGTATTACTGTCAGAGCCAGACCTCAGAGCACTGATAGTGACAGTTTTTGGCCTCTGTTATTTATGCCCTAAGAAGTTTAATGTGAAAGAAAGCACAGGAAACTTCCCTTTTTCCTTATTTTCCTTTCCTTAGAGCTAATCAGGATCGACGTACTGGTGGGTGGAATATAAAGATAAAAATGGAGTCTGAAAGGGAGAAAGTTAAGTATCAAAATTGTGACAGATGGTAAGAAAGAAAGAAATAAATTAAAAGAAATAAAATACGAAGTTAGGGCAGCAGTGCTGGACCCCTGCCTTTTTAAATCCTGCTATATGCCCCTCAGGGAATGAAAGAAATAGTCATGGAGAGAGAAATAATATTTATATCCCTTCAATACTCCCTCGTTCATCACCCCAGCTCTGCTGGATATTATATCTAGCTTGTGTTGTGTTTCTGTCTTAAGGCTGACTACAGCACAAAGAAAGAACCAATGTAAGCACTTCCTATACCTAGGCATATGGAGTCAGGGGAGGTAAAGAGAGAAAAAAGTCCAGGGCAGCGAGTCTGAGGCAAGGAGAATTATATATCTAGAGAGTTATATATCTACAGAGAGATAGAGATTGCAAAGTAGCGGGGCTTGCTACCACACCCAGGGACCAGTCTAATAAGTGGATCGGAATAATAAGAGACTGCTACCTCTGCACACTGAGGCGCAATAAACTACTGGGTGGGCCCTTCAGGGCATAACCCAAGCCACTTGCTGAGTTTAAACTTGGGCTTATGAAGCTAAACACTATGTAAGCACTATTGACTCTTGGTTTTTGTAGGTGACCCGTTCATCGAAAAAATAAACCATAGCGCACTGTTTGCACAATCTGCACTGTGTCTTTCTGCCCATGGATTTTTGAGTGCAGGCAGGTACTATGAGAAAACATAGCCATACCCATTAATTAGCTCCTTTTAATATATATCAAGCTTTTGACTTGTTTTAACAATGTGATGTCATGGGATTGTGTTTAAATAGCATGCCACTTGGGGGACATTTCGCATGTCATGGCAATACATTTTAAACTTTAAGCTCGTGATTTAAGGGTAAGGGATAGGAGGAGAGTCGGGAGTTAGTAGAGACATGACATAGCATCAAATGACAGCCAAAAAAATTTATCAGTATGCATAAATGAATACAGATAATGTGCTAAATGACATTAGGAAAATGACATGTTATTCATACGCATTTGGTGAGAGCAGGCTGGTTTTAAATGTATACTTATGTAAAATAACTAGCATCATTTTCTCCAGACCATCTCTGTTCTTACAGGGAAAATCTGTTGCTTTGCATTCAGACTGTGATGTAGATATGTTGTTGCTAGTGATCATACTGAGTGTTATCCAGCATGGAAATTTCAATACTTATGTGTGGTGTGTATACTTGAATTTGTCAGCTCTGTCTGCCTTGTCTTCCCTTGTCAGGAAACATAGCGAGAACAAGTGGGAGGACAATAGGGTTGTCACCAGAACCGATACTTCAGTACCAAGTCGATGCCACGTGACACAAAACGGAATGGTACCCGTTTTTTCGTGGTATCGAAGGTACCAAAAAGTACCAACACATGACCAGACTGATAATCACCCTCTTAGGAAGTAACATGAGATCACATGCACATCGTGTTCAGGGAGGCAGTTGAATAAGGTGCGTGCCACGCCAGTTGCGCATCAGCTCTCATTGCGCACAAGCAGGATGTCATTAACTGTATGGGCAACTTATCTCATAGTACAAAAGTGTCTTACCTCAAAAGTGACAGTAATCTACCAAAAACGTGTCTAAAAGAACATTAACACTAAATGCATCACTGGCAACATTTGAATGACTCAGAACACACGTGAGCATAATTTCTCCGAACGTCGCAGTCAATCTGCAATAACAACTGGAAGATGGCGACAAGTTCAGGCACACAACTTGGTCCAGCTGCAGCACCTCGGCTCTCGACAAAAGAAAAAGCCAGAAGAGTCGCGTATTGAAATATTTTGCTTTCGAGGCAGATGATGAGGGGTTGATTTTAGATCCGCAAAAGCCCGTTTGTAAACAGTACCTTCGCACTTTCCAAACCACAGTTGAAATGCTGTGCAATAAAAAGTTTACCGCTTATATTTTAGCAAAGTATTGTTTACTTTAAATACTTGAAGGCTACATGCCACTGTTCTTTTATGCAGTGTCGAAAGTTTTTTAATTTTAAATAAAATAAAAAATTTATTAAATTTTTTTATTATATTTTAAATTCTTGAAGGCTACATTCCACTGCTCCTTGTTTTTTTATTCATATTTTTCAATTAAGGAGTGAAAGAGAGTGCATGGAATTTATTGTTTGTTTCTTTGTTTTTGTTTTTTTACTGGGGTATCGAAATAGGTATCGAGAATCGTGGAATTTCACTGGCATTGGTATCAACTACTAAATTTCTGGTATTGTGACATCCCTAGAGGACAATGCAACAAAGGTTCCTGGTTCCTATATTGAATCATTGCACGGACACAGGGATGCCCATCATTAATAATGAGGCCACTATTTTCAGTAGTCATAAAAAATATTTATGAATCAGCCCTAGAGACTTAAGAGTCCTTTCAACTGCTCCAAGCTTTCCACTGACTTGGGAGCTGTTTTAGCATGTACTAACATTTGAGTTTTAACATTCATAAATAATTCATATGAGCTTGAGGGCTGTGACATGTTTGTGTTTGGATGAATACTGTAGGACTTGAGCTAACATAGGTGTGACTATTATGCAAACTATCAAACTAAACATTTAGTTTTAACAACTGCATGATCACCAAACGGTTTATTGACAAATGGAGTTCATGGAGTTTACTGGAGTTTACTAAAATATTCTGCACAGCCTCCATGTAAAGTCAGCTCTAAACTTTGTATTCATGATGTGTAAGGAAAGCGGATTGTAGTTCCAATATTGCCCCATGCTGTGTAGGTGCTGGTGTCAGTGTGTGGAGTGAGGATGAACAAAGTTGTTTACTGCCTGTGCACCTGCATGTGTAAGTGTGTGTTAGTTACAGTCATCTGTCCAATGCCAGACACCACACTGGGCTTGATTGCTGCCAAATAGCACTATCTAGGTTTGTCTTTACATTTGTTTTTGTCTGCTACACCAGCCATTTCCATTGTTAGTGCTCTCACTGAGACGACAGACTCTCCTTTCATTGTTTAGTTTCCTCTTTTTTTTCTATTCCACCTACTTTATCACAGTCTTTGTTAATTTCTTCCCATTTCTGTCTTTTGTCAAATTGATCTTTTCCTATGGTTTTCCTCTTTTATTCAGGGCCCAGTTTTGGTTGATTCTCTCTGTCCCTTCTTTCTCATGAAAATAAATGTGAATGTTTCAAGGATTCAGGAGAAATGAATACTCTATCCAACCTCTTTCCCTTGTGTGTTGCCAATATAGCCCAAACTGCAGCTAAAAAGCAGCCATAATGGTGCCATATTTTGCTCAGTGAAATGTTTCAATGTTCTCCCAGTGAATTCAGGGGTGATTTGTTTGGATCTCGCTCATTAGCTGTAGTCATCTGAATTATTGATGCAGTAGTGTCAGGCCTGCTTTCCCAATGACTGATGGCCTGTGTTCCCAAGTCATTTTCCTCCTCTGTTATTCCTCCCTCTCCTCCTCCTTTTTTTCCTCCCCTTTCCAACACTTCTGTAACTAATTTTCTGAGTGGCCAGAGGATCTCTATCTACCGCCCTCAGTCCCCTTATCCACCCCTTGTCCCTCCTGTGTCACCTCCCCTCTATTTTTTTTCCTTCAACCACCTTCTCTGCACACCTCTTTGACATTTCTATAATTATGTAGTGTCATGAAGTGATTTCTCTCTTTCCTTTCACTCTGTTCTCTACTTTTCCCCTCTATCGGGTCCTCCCCTTGTCCTCTTTGCTCTCTTCTTCCCACTCCTTGTCCCTCCCTCCTAACGCTTTTTCCATTTTCCTAAGATTTCTCAGGCTAATTTCTGGACCAGCCCTGTTAAATCGTAGAGGAGTGTAGGGTATGTCCTTGTTGTTAAGACCATTAATTTCTCAGTGCCATTAATCAGAGGTATAGGAACTTTCTCCCTCTGAAATGCATGTATGTATGTTATCTTTTGCTTTGGCTTGGTAACTATTAAATCAGTCATTTACTCAATCAGAATTTCAGTCTCTTACTCAATAAATATTCAGGCATTAGGCCTAAACCTCAATGTCACATACATTTGCCTAGTCATTCTAGTTAACTAGGGCTGCCCCTGACTAAAGATTTTCCTGATCGTCTAGCAGTTGTTAGTTCAAGCCGTTAGTCGAATATTTGTTGTACATTTATAATATTGATATAATTAGTTAAATATGTATATACCAAGGGCGTGGTTAATGCTGTTGCATCATACTACGCCTCTATACCCTGTTCATTATTTCATCATTAAGTATGCCGAGTGAGACAAACCCATGCTCGATTACATTACTGTCTAATAACTGCAGGGGCCAGCTGTTTAAATGATGTCTATAGTTACAGTTACCAACCAATCAAAACCTCAACATTGAGTTTGTATTTTCTGAGATACATTTAACTTGACGCAAAAATAAAATGGAAGGATGCCTCATGTAAGCCAGTCATTCGACCTTTTCGAAAACCATATTTAATTTTGTGCTATGTTTTCAATGCAGCATTTTGAACCCTCACTTAACCAACTCTACTTTCTTGACGACGATGTTAACCTTGCAAGTTGCAACATGGGAGTCTTTCCTATCTCTACGTGAATGTAGCAATAATCTTTCAGTTAGTCACTGACTCGCTGATTGACTTCTGTTTGACTGCTGAACTCGAGCATGCTAAGATCTCAGTGTTGTCTGATGGTCGTGTCAGGCAAACTAATGCTGAGATAGATAGTAAGACCTTTTGGTTACTGGACAGTCTGTCTAACTGCTAATGGCTAACATACCTCTTCTCTGATCATTCATCCCTGCCTGTCTTCATCATTCCTTATCTCCAGAGGGAAATGTTGTCATAACAGTAACACCCCCCCCTCCCCCATCTTTCTCTTCTCTGTCACTTTTCTTCTCATCCCATTTCTTCATTTTCTTTCTTTATCCCTGAACTTTTCCCACTTGTCCCCCAATGCCTCTACTCCGTTCCTCCCTTTGCTCCCTCCTGCTGTTCCCCCTCCCACCCACCCCAACAGTGACAGGCATTGCTGTATAGCTGATATGAGGTGGCATGCCGTCCTACTGTGTGTGTGTGTGTGTGTGTGTGTGTGTGTGTGTGTGTGTGTGGTTGTGTGTGTGTTTGTGTGTCTGTCTGGCTTCTGGCTGATAAGACGTCACACTCTTATCCTCCCAGACAGACCTGTGTCACCATGACGGTTCACGGGCCACACACACACTCACATACATACACACAGGAATGCATACAAACACACAAATATACACGTTAACACATATGCACTTATATATACGCAGTCTTGACTGTGCACTGGGTTGTTAGATATAGTGGAGCTTTTCCTAATGTGTGTGCTTTTGAGACTGTGTGTGTGTGTGTGTACGTGTGCGTGCGTGTGTGTGTACATGTTGCCTGTCACAGATATCTGATGATTCTCTCTTATTAAACTCTTAGTCTTTCTGCTTCACTGGCAGAAAGCCTGTTAACACTCTGCACAGGGCTAAAGACTAAATGTGTGTGTGCGTGTGTCTGTGTGTGTCTGCATGGTAGAGAAGCTGTCATAAGACTGCCTTATTGAAAACACTTGTCATGAGAGGGTAAGTACAGATGAGAAGGGGGAGTGAGGGAGGCAGATTTCTTCTTCCTGGAGTTTTGACCTGAGGACAGTGCTCTTGTGGTCAGAGTGAGTTCTTGTTAGGTAAAGCTACACCTACAAACAATCGAACTGGATATGAATTATTGAATTATGTTAACATAGCCTTTTGAAAGTATTTATTTGTCCAGGGAATGTCAAGTAATCACCATGGTCTTTCTAGCTCTTCTCCTGCTTCTCATTCACTCAGTCAAACACAGTCACACCAGGGAGAGCAATATTACAGATGCAGCAGGAGGAAGGTGTGGTGAGGTGGTGGGGTGAAGGAGGGGGGCTCTAACCTCTAGGCTTCGTTGGTTATTAAGGTAGAAAAATTCATCTGAAAGTGAAAGTCCTGAGAGAAGAAGTTAGAAAAGTACTCTTCCTACTCTGCCTGGTTGCATTGAGATTTATTAGGAATTACAATTCTGTCTAAGCTTGCCTGTCTAACTGACAGGTTATTTATGACCCCAAAATAAGTTATTAAACACACACTACACACACACACACACACATGCGTGCGTGCGCGTAGCGATACGGTAATATAACGTGATGAACTGAAGCAGTTTAGCATATAGCTGTAGTCATGATAAATGCTAAATGCCATTTAGTGTCAGACCTGGTCTCTTTCTCTTTCCTTCTCAATTTCTCACTTTCACTCCTACTCTTTTTCTCAACCCCTTTTTTGTCTTTACTTGTTTAACTCTTTTAGAAAGGCACGTCATTGGAGTGGTTGTAAACATGTAGGATACGACATTAGGACTTTTTTTAAGAGAATTTTTTGCAAGGCATTTTAAAGGCATTCCTGAGATTTATTATCATTTTTATTGGCATTTACCTCTACATGAGAAGCAATGTCCATAAGTAATCTGTATACTGTATGTTTATGCTTATGTTTTTATGATTGTGATTTTGTTTAATTTTAATGAAATCAGGGGGCATGTTAGATTTGATGAACACTAAGACTCCCTTTTTTCCTGGCGAAAAACAGGGCAAAGGTGATGCATCAGCTGTTTCTTTACATGCAATACTAAGGCCATCACTTTCCATAGTCTAATTAAAACATTTTTTTTTAATTCTGTGACTAGAAAAAATGACTATCATGATATTAAAACTTACATTAATGTGGTTTAGTGGTAAATATTAAAATATATTCTAACTGATTATGTAAAAGCCAAGTCTTTAATGAATGTGTTCAATGCGATCACCACTCAAAACAGACCTTGTATGCACTGTAGTGCCTAAAGATAGAAATAAAGCATGGATGGAGCCAGGTTCTGAATTTTTCCAGAGTAAGAAACGTGAGCTCATAGGTTGTCAGTGCAATGCGCACGCAGTGATGGAGTTGCTGGTTAGTAAGCAATGAATACTAATATTGATGGCATTCAGGTGTGAAAACGATGGCCGTCATATAATTGAAACCATTGTGATAAAATTTTAAACCATATAAGTTTCTCTTTGCTGCTTCAGTCAGACCCTGACACAGCTAGAGCTTTAAGCGATGTAGCATATAAATGTCAGTTATTTCAGACTGAGTCTGATACAGTGATGCAGCAACTTAGCTATCACTGCATAAACTCTGCTGCATCGAACTCAGGCACGTGATCAAATTAGGAGGCAAAGTTGTTTTTTCAACACATCCAACAAGCCCACCATCACTTCACTTATCACTGCAGCAGAGGAACAGGGGACAGTAGGTGATGAAAGGAGGGAAGCATTATGTATTGATAGACAGTAAATCAAACACAAGCAATAAACATTATGAATATAATCATTTTCAATCTTTGGGCTCAGGGAATTCATGAAGTCATCTGTTCCATATTCTTTCCATTTCTACTAATGGAAGGATATTCTCAGGTGTCTTTGACCTGATATATTTTAAAACATGGTCAACAACAGTCTCTTCTTGCTGCAGGAAACAATTCAACTTTTGGATGCATGATACATAAAATGTGGTCAAAAACAGTTTTCTCAGAGTTGACAAACGCCCAGCTGGAATACAGTAAAACCTCATCATGATTCTAACTATTGTCTTCACCGAAATAAACAAGGACAGTAAGAGAAGACTCTTTGAACTATGGCTGATGGCATGGCAGATCATGTCTTTAATGAGGAGCTTGATTTGTGATGATTGTTGCTCCCCTTGTTTCAACCGAGCAACTGGTGGTCACTCCCCTTTCCAGCTGTTCAGATTATTGACCAGCCAATTAGTCTCACCAGCAGAGCTCAGAGCACGATATGATTAGTGCAACTAGCTCACCATTTCCCTTGTGAGACTGACACCACTTTGCAGTTGGCGGTAAGACAGCTGTAGCTTGCTGGGCTAGAAGAAGTTACATTACTGTTACCACAGCCTGTAAGGCTGCATTCAGCGTAGTTGGGCAGGGAGTGAAGCTTTAATGCATGCATTTTTTTCCAGGCAATAAAGCAAGAAAGGTTCTGGACAGCAGTTTTTCTCTAGTGGTTTTATTGCCAGCTCATTCTGAAATGAGCTCTTTAGTCGGGGCACTAGCCCATTCAGGTCTAACTGCTTCATCAAACCAAGGTTGTGATAAAATGTCAGTGCAAGTGTCTGGTGGTCATTATGTAAGACGTTCACAGGATGTCATGTTGTACAATGTCTTCTCTCAGTTCTCAGTTTTTACAGTATGTATGAACAAAAGTCTTAACAAAAGAGAAAGCCTTCATGTAGCAGCAGTCTTCCTATTCTCCTCCTTTAGCTTCAATTTTGCAGTTTATTGCTCATGGAAAATAACTGTACGCTTCTCAGCCATAATTTCTTTCCACAAATTGCACACCACTCATCGTTTTTGGCAGCCTGTTTACCTCAGGTAAAATTCTATTTTAAGCTAACTATATGATTAATAAGTGTTTCCTTTGCAAACTCAAGTTAGTAATACTTCAAAGTCAGAAAGAGGAAGAAAACTCAGGTCTGTGAGTCACTGAGCCATATCACTTTGTTTTTTGCCACTAATAGTTTGCATGTAAAGACAATGAATAAAACCATATGTGCAAGTAAGTGAATTTTATTTATGTCAAATGTTTCAGAAATAAAAGCTTTAAAGGGACACAACATGAGACAGGCAGACCAGACAATATGTAAAACATAGATACATACAAACTACAAAGTAATATCATTAATTATGTAACTTATCAAAAAGGCCAATTTCGTTTTTATATGCTTTCCTAAAAATTATTTTCATAACAGCTGTCCTCATGCTGTCCCCTTATAACCAATGTTGTGACCTACTCTTTGTAAGGTATAGCTAAGCCTACTAACTGCACTCTGCTCATTGTTGTTGGCAGCATATTTACCTGGGGTAAATTCCTATTTTAAGGTAACCCATGTAGGTAGTTAATGTTTCCTTTGCACAGTAAAGTCCGGTATGCGTGTGATATTTTTGGAGCTTTCTAAGAAGCTGCTATTCTTCCAATAGTCTAGTGAGACTGAATGCTCACCTAAGCAGAAGCAAATAACAAATGTGAATGGCTTATAAGGCTAATTAGGAACACATTAAGCTCGCAGTTATTAGGCACTAATACAAGTGTTGGCTTCCAGAGGCTAATGAGGTAGCATACAAGGCCAATTACACTTGTATTTCTAATATCCTTATATTGTATGTGCATTGTATGCTTGGCCCTGACTTTGACCATAAAAAATTATCACTGCAGGCAGATTGGCACAGTCTGCTTTGGAGGACAGGTGCATAAAGTTAAAAGACAGATAGAGAAGAGTAAATGGAGGGTTTAGAGCTAAAGGTCACATAGTAGTGAGACACAGTACAGCTAGGACGCAGAAAAGAGGAGGGCAACTGACCTGATAGTCAGACAGGCTCGCAACTTCATGACCTTTAGTGAGTCTAAAACCCTCACTTCCACACCTCCACATTTTCTCTGTCTTTTGCTTTTCACATAAGCCGGCAGTTGCCACCTTTGTGTCCCTGTCATCTTGAGTTTCCTTTTGAAACACCAATTACTGTTGGTACAGTACTGCACACAAGCACAAGTGAAATCAGGTCAGTCCTTCTTTTGTGCCTCGAAACAAGGATGTGACAGTTGAGACTTTTTTGATTTTTGTGTTTGATTGGACAAAGATCCCCAGTGGTTAGGTAGGAATGATAAATACAACTGAGATGTTTCCTTTAGTCACAAAATTGATTTTATAATGCAAGCATTTAACATTCAACATGGGTATGGTGCGAGTGCTTTTTAATACAACAGAGATGAACAGGTAAACATTATTGCTAATCTGCTGTATGTGTTCTCGGTCTGATGTTTGCCCTAACATTTGTCATGTCCCCCTTTTTCATCTACCTGTTTACTATCGCTGTTGTTTTAGTTTTTTTTTTTACCATACCTCTGTCAGAAAAGCATAGAAATGCTGTTTATCCATTTCTTAGGCCTACTTGTACACACTTGGGCGTTAGCTGCTAAGGCTGTAGGAAGCTATAGTCCCTTCCCAATAAAACCTTTAAAGTGAGCAATGACAGAAATTTGAATATTTGTATTAACAATACCTCAGAGCAAAAACTAACTTTGATGATTGTTGATGGAGATTAGTGGCTTCTTCGTCATGATTAAAGGAAAAAAAAAGAGATTAGCATTGTGATAAACTCAACCCCTGCAGTGAAATTATTGCAGCGTTGAGGTAATGCTAGCCCCTCAGAATTCATACTTAATTATGGGTAACAGCACTTGTATATATATAAATAATTTTCACTTCTTTCAAGTCTAAGTTTAAGCTTTCGAGTGTCAAGTCTTTTTTATTGAGATACATTTAAACACTAAATGGAAGTGGAAAGTACACTAACAACTAACCCCTGCTAGTTCTGTTTTCATATTCAGGAAAGACTATGCTTTGCACCATAATGGATTAATAAATATAATGAAGACCAGCTAAAATGGGGAAAAGTGACTGAAGTCCCTTCTTTTCCTTCTTTCTGGTGGCATCCTTCCATTTTTAAACTGTGGCATTGAACTGGGCTCAGTTTGAACATCCTTTTTCAGAAGTACTTCTGAAATATTTTTCATTCTAATTTTATGTGAGATGGATTAAGAAGGATGCTGCTGTACATCAAGCTGTGCCTCATTTTCAGTTTTCTCTTCAGTGCTTGATTAAACCTTAAGACCACCCACAGATGACCGGTGCTACTGAAATTACTAAGTGAACGGAATGGAAAAATTGGGACTCTTTCTGCCTGAATCATTTGATCACATAACACACACGCGTAAATGTTTGAAGCCAAGCACTTAATGTAGGCAGACGAATGCTTTGCACACACACAGCCATGCTGAGAGTGCGACCCCAAACATGCAGAGTCTGGAATTTGTATGATTACTCGAACATTCATGGATAATTCTGTCCAGAGCAGCAAGTTGATTATGATTTTACTTTGGCCCACTTCAGAGTAAGAGGGAGAGTGAGCTGAAGTAAAGATAATAAGGCACGGAAAGACTTGATGGTAACATGTCCCCTACATCGTGATGAATTAGCCATGTCTCGGGGAGATGAAGGAGCCCTCATATTCGCTTTGTGTTCCTTTCAAATTCAAGAGAATGGCTCTTCTCTGCGACTGACACATCTCTAGGGCTTCATTTATGTCTTCTTTTTTAAAGATTCCCAGTAGGTTTCAAACTAGTTCCAAATACATTTTTCTTTATCTCTGTTTTCGCCCTCCAGTTGGTTTTGATTGTTTTGTTCTTTCCTTTTACTAAGAGTAGAAAAGTATAATGTTGGCTATGCTTTGGATGCTTTCTAAAGTGTGATTATTTGTTTTTACCTGAATTAGAGTTAGAGTTACTCTTACTTCCACACAAAGGAATGTTTCTTAATATATTGCCTCTATGCATTTTAGGTCAGTTAATTTCATAAATGTGTAGCAGCAGCCATGTGGAGAAGTTGCATGGCTTGCATGACGCTTGCTTCCATGGTACCTGGCTTAAAGGTACCACAGATGTTGCTGTACAAGACAGAAAATGCATTTTTTAATGACCTGCTTTGCATTTCCGCATAGCCCTTCAAAGAATATGAAATCGTTTTTTCAAATCGATGCATTTTATTATTTCTTTTATTATTTGTTTGTTTTGGGATCATTACAGAAATGTTACAGCGATGATTGTCCAGTTGTTGGAGCCAAGGTGAACATTTGGTACGTGGCGTTTGCGCTTAGACATTAAACACATTGCAGACTGTGTATAACAGGCATAACACGCATGAAAAGCATGTTTGAGACACTGGTATGGTAAGAACTGATTTGGAGCTTGAAGGGTATTAAAGAAATTACATTCCAAAACTGTCGTATTAATATTGTCTTTGCCCAGTAGATGTTAGCAAAATCTCACTTTTGGCATGATTTTATTATAACATTTTGCAGCTATAATCATGTTTAGTCATGTTTGGTATTACCAGCAAAAATACTTACATTAGCTTAACCTTGGTATATTAGCAGAAATATTAACATTGGCTGCATGTCAGTGCTGCATCACCATATTCAGCTGTGTAATTTATGTCTGAACTTCTTTCTCGTCTTATTTTTTAACTTTCTTTGTTTGTTTCTTTTTTGTTTCTCTCTTTGTCTCTCTCTCTCTCACTTTTAACTTGCCCAGGTGATTTTCCTTCTTTTTTCTTTTCTCATCACTTATTTTCCTCCCATTTTTTCATTTACTTTCCTCTCCTCCCTCCATCCCTCCATCTCTTGGCTTTATTGAAGGGGAACAGTATAGTGACCATATGCTCCCTGAGTATTTACGTTGACTCACTATTGTTTTTAGAGTGGGACTGGCCCCTTGCCCTGTGTGTCCATCCCCAGTTTTTATTGGGATGCCTTTATAACAAAATCAAACTGCACTGATGCCCCATAAACCCAATTGGTGCTTTCTGCTTTCCCCAGAGAAATGATATCTGCAAACACAGGGAAAAGAAAGATAAAGGGGGAAGGAGGGGTGAGTAGAGGTTAAGCAGAATGACTAACAATTAGCTTTCTGCTACTATTTTGTGACGGGTAGAATATAACTAGAATGAATTACACTCACTAGTCCGTGGATGGGTCAAATGACTGGAGCACCTGGTGTAGTTTGGCCACATCGTGCAATGCATTGGGGAGATGAATGAACAATGCTCTTACCTTGTTCATTCCCTGCACAACAAATAACTTGGTCAAGCTGTGCAGATAGAAATAAAAATTAAAAGCTGAATTGGGAATTTAAAATTAACAATACCTAGAATAGAAAGAAATGGAAAAGTAGTAATTTTACGTGAAAATATGTCCAGCATTTCTACCAGAGAAGCTGTTAGTCCTGGCAGCTTGGGATGCACCAGGAACATGCATGCTGGCAGCACACTACCAATGACAGGCACACACAGAGGGTCAGTAAAGAGACTGCCAGCAAAACCTTTATGATTTTTTTTAACCGATGTAGCGGCCCACCACCGGGATTTGTCATAGCATACGTAGTGACCATTCCAATTGTAGCTGTTACTTAGGATGGGATGCTCATCAGCTGCACTTCATTCAAAGGATTTTAACCAACATTATATTTAGGTTTCTAACCGAACCATCCCAAATTACCTGATGCTAAGGCCTGGCAAGGGGGTCAACTTAGGCCCGATGGTGACACTGGCGGAAACCCTGATGTGATCTTAACTCAGAGACATAAATGTTTTTCAAATTTAGTTTTATGATCATAATTGAGTTCTGTTGTAATGTGATGTTCTCCCTGTGAGAATTCAATGCCACCATGAACATCTAGTGCATATTCATTTTATCATATTCACATTTTATTTCAGCTTCAAAATTAGACTTATATCTCCTAACTGGCATTTAAACTGTCTGGAAAAGTTTAAAAGTTAACTTGATAAAACTCGCAAACACCCTAAACCAACAAACACAAAAGACTTCGATGGGAACCCTAGGGAAAGGAAATGACAGAAGATTTAAAATGTCACACCATGTGCCTGGGAGGTTTAGAGAGAAGCTGTAATCTGTAAGCAAAAAAAAAGACAAATCTTTAGATATTCTATAAGCATCATGGAGAGAGACAACCGCTGGCACTAATGGGGGGGGGGGATATAAAATAAAATAACATCACCGGAGGATGACGGACGGGAAGACACGTGGACAAAGGCAAAGGAAATATGCATTTTTTTCAAATAATTGTTATTAGGCAGATAAGCTGACAAATCCTCCCTCACCAACACCCTCCACTGACAAGTCACGGTATTTCTGGGAATCGTAGATTATGGGCTGACAAATGTCGGAGCTTGCAAAATGAAAGCATGTTGGCTTGATTTAATAGAGGTGAGAGATGAAAACAATAACACTGACAAAGTGACTCACACAGATATGCTATGAAAATGTGTGGTGTTATATGTTTTTACATCTCACCCTATTAACTACTCACAGGATTTCACTTATTGCTTCCAATGTCGTGTGTGTGTGCGTGTGTGTGGGAGGGTGGTGTGCTAGAAAACAAGCAAACTGCACCAAGACACATGTTAGAAATATGGTTGTTAGGAAAGCCGAACTGTTGCTTATTGTGTCCTTCTGCTCACTTGTTCATGCTCTCTGTCATCTTCACGTCCCCTTTCTCTATTGTCCGTTTTGTTTTTTCCATACATTTTCCTCTCTTCTCCTGTATTTACTCTCCCATTAATCAAATCCTGAGGTCCTCCTCCAGCTTCATAAACCTCTTGGTCACCTTCTTCTCCCATTACTCATTTAATCCTTCCCTTCTGTTCCTTTAAAAAAAATTATAGAAATGAAATAAAAAAGAACATCCAATTTCTGAGTAATGTTGCTTTTTTTTTCTCTTTCCTCCTTGTTTGTTCTGCCCTCCTGAGCTTCCTTCATGCATGTGTGAAAGTTTTAAGTATTTTCGCTTCAACTCAACACAAAGTCTCCAACTCATCATAAGGACACCATGATTACCAGAAATTAACTTGCAAGTTTTTGTTGGTTTTTACAAAGGGCTGTGTGTGTCTATGTGTTTGTGTGGGTGTGTGTGGGTGTGTATGTGTGTGTGTGTGTGTGTGTGTGTGTGGGTGGGTGGGTGGGGGTGTGTGTGGGGGGGTGTGAGAGAGAGAGAGAGGGTGAGGGATGAGTCTTTGTTCCATGTTATACGAAGCCAATTTCCCGTAATCCCCCTTTCAATGGGAGAATTGGAGGAAACTGTATAGCAGCCTGATGGCCAAAACTGAGACCCATTCACTTACAATAGACCTCTGTTTAGTCCGCTCAGAGCAAAGGATTGTGGACTGAACAAACACTATGAGCTTTTCATGTGGAGGGTTCCCAGATCAAACCCCTGGCTGGCTGGGGAAATCTAGACTACAACTACAAACTACAAGGCACTTTAAAGTATTGGGGGTTTGTCAGCTTTTAAAATACTCAATTGACTCATTGTTTGATTAAATGACTCAGCTGACTGACAGACAAACTAACTAATCACCCGACTGCCTGCTTAATTCACAAACTGGATCTTTGAGTGACTGACTTCAGCTTATCGATTTACTATTTAGCTGATTTGCTAACCAAATAAATAATTAACTGGCTGAGTGGCTGACCATTTTTCTGACAGCTTTTGGGCCGGCTGGCCTGCTGGCAGAGTGACTCTATGCTTGAATAACTACTTGGCTGATAAACTAACCGTCTTCTCTGATGCCCCCCCATAACCTCTTGCTGTGTGGTCATTAGTGCATGAGTCAGTTCTGCCTTACACTCCATGTGTCATCCTTTTATTTTTCGTCCCTTCATCATTTCCTTTCCTCACGCTTCTTTTATCTCAACTCTATATCAGTTTCTATTTTCTCTTTTCCTCAACTTGGAGTGCTTTTTCTTTCCAGTTGTTGGTCTCTTCATAACTCTTCCTCTACTAGTGAAAATATAATTTTTTTTATTTTAAAGTCAATTTTATTGTATTTATTTAGCCACAATTTCCGGTTCTCATCTCACCACAGTGACTTTGTATTGCAAGAAAGGTGAAAACAACAGGGAGTTGCTGAAAAAAAGATAACCGGAAAAGAAAAAAAGGAAAAAAGACAATCGGAAATTATGTAGAAAAGTGGATATAATGAATAAAAGAGAATGAGAGGAAAAGAGTAAACGGGGAACTATAGAGTAATTTAGACCTCAGTTCAGTGCTACCAATACAGTCTGCTGCCTATAATGTGTGTGTGTGTGTGTGTGTGTGTGTTTCTGTGTTTCTGTGTTTCTGTGTGTGAGAGAGAGAGAGAGAGAGAGAGTGAGAGAGGTCATGACATTCATAGAGTGAGTAACAGAAAATCAGACGGATAAAGCAGGATATATACAGACCATTTGTGCATCTTACTCACTCACTCACATACACACACGTGCACAAATACACATGGTAGATGTGATTCATTTTAGTGCCCTCTGTGCTCAGTGGGGTGGAAATAAATGTTTTTAATGGTCCCAGGCTGTTTGGAGTGCTTATGTATTGTTCATGTTTGTGTGTGTGGATCAGGTAAAGTAGGGAGTTATAACACTGATGTGTGGGAGTCACTTGAAGGTCTAGCATAAGATATGTAAATAGCTCTGTGTAGGGAAAGGTTCATTAAAAGTGTTTCTAACTACTTTGTAGTTTACAGGCATCATTTTGTCTAAATACGTACAACAGGCATTACTGTGAGCTCGCAGACGATGGCCATATTTACCTCAACTAAAGAGCGAACCGAGTCTATTATTGTTAGTGGCATGTATTTTATATCTTGTTCTCTTTGTTTTTGTAAAGGCAAATTTTAGTACGTTTCCCTGTTTTCTTGCCTGCTTTTACAGTACATGCTATTAATTTGCTGTCAATGGTGTTTGCTGGTAATGCAAACTTCCCTAATGTTTACTTGTTGTAATGCTAAATTCTGATGTATATATAAATGTACATAGCATCCACAGCGTCATTACAACAACGTACTCATTCAGTACTCTTATTTCTGAGATTCTGTCTTTAACAATAATTCTATTCACACTCATTAATCAGTCCCATTTGGTTGTACTTTGCCATTCTTTTTTTCAATATGGTATTGATCACATTCGCCATTTCCCAAACATGTTTCAAATGAAAAACCTACCAGTGTTTTATTTTTTAAATTCATTACCAGCCACCATAGTGCCATGAGTTCTGTCCTTTGACTGCACAAGTGGATTCTTGTTAATTGGGAGACAGGGTGAGTTTGAGATGTGCTTTTTTATTATTATCATGGTAAAAAAAAATTTTGATATTGACACCAGCTTCTGGTAAATAATGTATGAATAGCTGTCATCATACTCTACAATAGAATTATCATATCACTTAATAAGGTGATAAATGCATGCTGTCACACAGAGTTAACACAAGATATAGAAATTACACCCAGCCAGTCCTAGGAGACCCCTGGTAGTGGGAAATTTGAATCCCAAATTTATATGGATGATGGCCTGTATAGTTGCTAGTTTTCAGTTGTAGTTTTGCAGTTTGTATCTCTGTCTCTTCATTTATTTCCCAACTTATTTTTATTAAATTGAATTGGTAGGACAGTTCATTTTAAGACCTCCCAAGCAGGAGATTATGCTTCAAAACATGCCCTATATTATAGCAAATATTCTCTCTTGCCAGCTGCCCTCCATTGTTTTTCAGCACCTTTATCATCACTTACACTTCCCTCACAAGTAGTACTTTGGTGTATTTTCAGCACTGTGTGCGTGTGCGTGTGCGTGTGCGTGTGTCTGTGTGTGCGTGCACGCGCGCCTGCCTGAAAAACATGAGTAAGGCAGTGCATCATTACAGCATGATTGGCATCCAGGACTGACAGCTATCCTTTTGGGGCTGAATGCACATGGGCAAAAACTCGGTAGATAAATTCAAGGCAAAAAAGAAAAGGTGCACAGAAAGCACTTTGTACCTCCTCTGGATGTGCAATCCCGTTTGTGTGTGTTTGTGGTGGTGTGGTGTACTCCTTTTGTGCAGTGTTTCTTAGTGAACCTCCCTCATTATACATGGCTTGTTGGTGAAGGAGTGTGTTTGTCGGAGTTGAACAAGCAATACAGCAGAAACACGTGTCGTACTGTCTTTCCTTCTCTGTCTCACTCTCTTTTTTCTTATCCTCTTCCACTTTTGTTCTTTGTTTACTAGAAAGATTTAGTCTACAGCTCTGCTCTGTCTGCAGCTAAGCATATGAGCTTGTGTGTGTGCGTGAGACAGAGAGAGAGAGAGATTTTGGAGTGAGGTGCACTGCTAAATTATTTAGCTACTGTCTATTTGATCCAATACTAGTGGACCACTGGGTAGAGAGAGGGATTGAGAGGGAGAGATGGAAAGTTACTGTACATAGACTAGCTTGAGACACTCAGACCATCATGCGTTATCCTTTAAGACTGGTTCAAATTACAGACTGGAAATTCATTTTTGAAGTGCATCCCTCCTGTCTGCTGCCCTTCGGCTCTGTATTAGATGCCCCCCCCCCCCTGGACAAGCGAGACTTGCATGCACATGTTGGGTAGCAGCTGCGAGCAAGAGGCACGCAGAATGTTGTGCCCTAGTTGACAATGTCAGCACACTCAGCTGGCTCAGTTGGCAAGACATTTTAATGATATATTTATATATTTTGATCGACGCACACAATCTTGTGTCACAAGACCTCCCAAAACCTTGTCCCACAGCCACCACTGGAGGTGCAGCCTGAGGAGCTCTCAAATTCATTTTTCATTTCATAATCAACATTACAACACATGTAAATCAAAAAAGTATTCTATTTGAAGTTGGTGCGAGCTGTATATTTTGGATATTTTACACATTACACCTATTTTGTTGTCTTATAACTGAGCCTGTCACGTGACTATTTTGGCCCAATGATCGAGTGATCTTGCCTGCAGTAAAAGTTAGGCTAGTTTAATTAGCTCAAGATGGATAATGCGGAGTCCCTGGACACATTCAAGTCAGCAGATTTGGAAGATTTTGGACCCCCTCACCCCAATAAAACACCAAAACCAAAAATAAACAAGGCTGAACTGGACTGTGGATTTGTAAAGTCGTTACTCCCCTAAATCATATATGTTGATATATTAGTACACAGTGCACCAGTGCACTACTCTTGCCTACTTCCATTCATTCTCTTTCAACTGGAATGTAATCCTTTTTGCCTTGTCCAACATCACACCAAGGTTAACTGTATTACTACTAGTAGAATGACAATGAGTATAATGATTTTATCAGTTGAAAGTGTGAAATGAATAGCAGACAACAACACTGTTTGGGTCAAAACATAAACAACATGTTCTCTACCCTGAGTTATTTATTTCTATTTAGAACATGGTAGTTGCTTTAAAGTAATGGGCAAGAAAAGAGAAGAGAGAAAAATATATTTATCAGTGTTTCTGTATATACTAAAGATGCAGAGATGGTGGACAAAAGTCTTTAATGAAAAATGCATGACAAACCCTCAACACAGATTTAGCATAGTCTAGTTCACAAAAAAAAAAAGAGTTTTATGCTGTAAATTGAAATATGCTTTCCGGACAGATTTTTTTGCTGTACAGTTTGATCAGCAGTGTTTGGGGAAACAAGTGTTTCATCAGCAGTCTTGTGTTTCATCAGCCATCAGTTCAGAGCTCAAATTTGGCAAAGAAGATGCTGGTAGAGAGCGAGCAGTGTCCTCCTGAGAACTTACACATCATATAGTAGATTTACAGACACACACACAGTACAAGGACACTTGTGCACACGCATACACAGTCAGCCACATCAAATCATTACGTACCCCACTGCATAACTTTGCCATAATAAGCATTTCAGCTTTAGAAACCTTGCAAAGGCACTAGCTGATGTGTTTGTGTACACATGTATGCTGTGTGTTGTTTGCCTTTAGCGTTGTGTTCTGACGCTAACTCTGTTGTGACCTTTTGGCTAAGCCGGACTGGATTTAATCAACGGCAGACTCCTACAATTCACACACAAAAACAACCGAGAACTATGGCTTTTCTGTACATACACACACACCTAGACTACCAAGTCAGGACTCCTTTTCTGTAAATAATGGTTAGGTTTGTTGTATTCACGATTTTTTGCATCCCATTATTCAATACAGGCCAGGAGTCAAGCCTATTAAAATTTAGATTTAGTAACTCACATCCAGGAACACCTTTCCCTGTATCAGCCTTGGACTCTGAAAGCAGCCAGTATTTACTACAAGATACCTCCTGGTCATGTAGTAGTTGGAATATTATAGAATATAAGAGACATTGCTTGAATAAGAGGAATAAGAAGAAGTCAAGGATTTTGATATATTCTGTGGGAAATCTTTCTTGGGACTGTACAAATAGATCATGTTATATGAGGATACTAGAATGTCTTTGCAACTTCTCTATGCTGTCACTTGACTGTACATGCTTTACCCCCATAACAGGAAAGTTTTTGACATTTTAAAGAATTAAAATGCCTTTATTTATTCTGTCTAGCTTTGTTGGACTCACAGGAATTACTTTTTCTGTTTGAGTCTGAAAATCCTAACGGGAAGCATTGTCCTCTCTGCCCTTTCACTGTCTGTTTGTTCAGAACCTGCTGTCAGAGAAGGTTGACCAGATGATGGAGTGGTCCTCTCGGCGTTCGGTCGTCCGGATGAATGGTGACAAGTTCCGTCGCTTTGTCAAGGCCCCACCCAGGAACTACTCTGTCATCGTCATGTTCACTGCCCTGCAGCCTCAAAGGCAGTGTTCTGTCTGCAGGTATACAGACACACACACACACACACACACACACACACACACACACACACACACACACACAAGGCTAAGGCACCTTCTTTAACGTGGCATACCTCCTACCTTAACAGCGATTTCGCTGTCATTCTTTTGATTGCCTGAGATGACTCTCATGTCCTCCAAGTTTACTCAATGCACTGACGTTCACAGTGAAAAAATCTTTGAACTCTCAAGTCACAAACACACACACACACACACATACACACACACACACACACGCGAACACACAAGCACAAATGTCCTAGAGCTCATCGGATATTTCACATACCCTGCTTGCACGCACATATAATGACTTGCACACCTTGGGAAACACAGAAAACAGTATTATATAATAGGAACCTGTGAGTCACGTTGACATTTGGATCAAAGGGACTCCAGCCAGCCATACTACCAAAGGCGAAAGAATAAGTTCCACAGAACAAGGCCAACAAGACCTACTTACCCACTTGCATGGTCAAAGCATTTAATACATTGATGAGATTTTCCAAAAGTCCCAGCAGCAAACTTTAAATTGGATTTTTATTAACAAAACTAAGCTTGCATCATGTTTGCAGCAGAATCAACTGCAACACGGCAAGGTCAAACACTACCTCAAAATGCTGATACAAGATTAGAAGTTTGATTTTAATTTCTAGTTCCGAATATAAATGAATCCCCATCTGAGTCAAATGATTTTAACTCCATGTCAATCCCAGTGTTTCAGCACCATGGACAGCTGTGCACACAACACTGGTACGCTGGACTCTGGAGCTGTCCTTGGTCCTGAAAGCTACTTTGTAGTCAGTGAAGCCATTAGAACCAGTGTTGGGTATGGTGTTTTTCTAGCATCATCATGTCTCAGATGCCAGATGAGCACATTTACAACACTGTGTTCTGTCCTCTCATTATGAAAACAACTGGAGATAAGAGACAGACTACTGGAAATGCAGCATGAGGAGCTGAAATAAACAGTATAAGACTAAATGCAAAATTGGCTGCACTCATATATTTATTGTAGACATTGTGTTTTAACATTTTGATAATTGCCCACTACAGTCTATGGCATCAAATGATGAAAAGGGACAGAAGCTACCATTTGGATTGCATACAGCGTGCACACAGAGGACCCAACTTTATTATTTTTGGATGTTTTTCACAGGGTCATGTGAATTGCAGTCAGTCCTGCTCTTTCTCTGGTAGAATTAGATTTTGTTTTTATCGTTCATGCTTGCTTTGATTGTTTTTCATTTCATTTTTACTGTTGATTTCCCTTTTGCATTCATATTTGCATCTCTGTCAGGTGCACTTGAATGGGAAATTTGCAACCAAAGATGGTAGCTGCTCTGATGTTCAGGAATTACTGATTTCCCTACAAATCACTGTGTCTCTTTCTGAAAAGTGTTATTATTTGGTAAACCTTGGTTCAAGTTATTCAGACCCATATCAAGAAATAAACAAACGTGGAAACTAGGCTTGTGACTCTTTGTTGAGTTATGGAATATTACATTTCAAGTTACTTAATACACATTCACCACACTGGAATGCATGTTATACAGTATGTTTGACCCATGTCCTGGTGTCCAAGTGGAAGTCTAGCTGGTTGATGAAATCAGTACTGACCTTCTCCATCCTGACCTGGCCTGTTACTCTAATCAGCCACTCTTGTATTTCATCAGTCACTTGATTATATAACTTATTCATCACTCATGTCAACACCCATCAGCTACCTCTCCTTTTCTATATATATATATATGTGTGTGTGTGTGTGTGTGTGTGTGTGTGTGTGTGTGTGTGTCTCCCTCATTTTTCTCTTCAGAAAATTTATTTTTGTTGAAAACAGGCAGAACTGACATTTACTGTATTATCACAAAAGACAGACAAACTTAGTCTTTTTTATTTCTCTTTTATTCCTGTGCTCTGAAAATTCAAATTCTATTTTTTCTTTATTGGCAGAGCCATAATTAAGCACACAATTGCAAAAGCAGGTTGTACAAGGAGGTTTACAATTATATTCACAAACACTCTCAAATCTTACCACTTGCTATGGGCTAATCTTACTCACTAGATGTAGCCTCTTGGTGTGAGCCAGTCATTTGGGCACCTATTTCAGGCGTCATTCGTCTTCCTTTCCACTTCCCTTGCCTGTGACCATTTTCAAATGGAAAATGGCAAGTTCTGATGAAGATCTGAATTGTGCAATCGCACAGTCGACATATGGCTTTGCTTTTTTTTGTGGCGTTTTCTTTGCGGGGATTAGCCGCTGTAATGACGGTGCTCTCCTCCGCATGTGCGAATGTTTGCCACCATTGCTGCATCCTGGGCTCAGCGCCGCCCGAGATGATTGTGGTTTAAAGAAATGCAAACAAGCCAAAGCGTTTTTCCCTAGTGGCAGAATAATAATGGGTGCAGCCAGACTATTCTCCAGTGCTGACTGAGCACTGTGGAGATCATGGCTATGCAGGACTAGCTGTGGGCTGACCCTTGATACATGAAGACACACACACACACACACACACACACACACACACACACACACACACACACACTGATTCACTGATTGATCGACTGGTGATTGAAAAAGGCTAGTTTTCAGTCTGGTCGGCTCAGATATGCGATTCTTTGGCGGTCAAATTTATACTCATGCATCACATGATGGTTCGTCATGCACACAACAGCACAGACACAGCTACACACACACACACACATACACACACACACACACACACACACACACAACATGCTGTTGATGTGGAAACTATTCATGATGAGTCCAGAAGACACAAAGCTCGCAATTTGGAATACCGGCCAACATAAGCCATGGAGGAACAACAATGAAAACATTTCAAATGACAAACTTAATCAGACACTTAAAAAACATCAACTCGCAGCATGTTGAATTTCAAGAAACTAGCAAAGGCTAAAACTAGTCCCGCATCGCTTACCTCACCTATGCATGATGGCGACCTCGCTGAACTGCTGCTGCTATGATACAATTGATTTTTCCTTTAAGAAGTTACAAATTTTTGTGTAGCTGTCAATTATAGTTCTTAGAAAGAGGATCGGAATCGGCGGGTCAGACTTTTCAAAGAAATCCGAAATCAGAATCAGCCAAGAAAAATGCAATCAGTTTAAACTTGTGAGGCCGAGCATTTTGGTGTGGGTGTCGGAATCCACAGGTGTAGTGGGGCCCCAATTTGTGAAGCTCACAAATATAGCAAAACAAGGCCCCACACACACACACACACACACACACACACACACACACACACACACGTTTATCTGTTTATCTCAGAATCAATTTCTCTTCCTCCTAACGAGAAACCAGCCTACTTATTTTTATTAAATCACCAGATGCATTTGTTAATATCAATCTGTCTCATTCACCATTATCCCTGTCCTTTTATTCCTTTTCTTTACTTCTATCTGCTTCTTCTTCTCTTTGATTGTGTGCCAACCCCCCCCCCCCGCCGCTTATTAACACAAGCGATAGCATCGAATCATTAGTGAAACAGCGCGACAGAGAGAGTAAGAGATGGATGTTAGATGGTGACCAGAGAGTCTGCGTTAAGAGGACCATCAGGCAGTGAAAAAGATGCCTAATTACTGGGGTCCTCACTCCCACATCACTCTTAAGCTTTGTCCCAGTTTCATACTACGTACTAAGTGTTGTTTTCACACAAGAAATGAGACTAATTTAAGTATACTAAAAGATGACAGTTGTCACACTGTATTCATTCAAGTGTCGATGGTACGGTGATGTTGAAGTATTTTCATAAAATGTATCAAGCGACTGGAAAAAAAATGGCAGATAGTGATGCAACAGTTCAGGCTGAACACTGCACCAAGAACGGAAGTAAAAGGAACGTTTTCTGCTGGATGAAACTTGGAAAAGTACCTCTTTGTTTAGTTGAATGATAACTACCGTATCCAGTGGGGTCCAAAAGTCTGAGACCAATATACTTGTATTTCTTCTTTGGTAACTAGGTTACATTTTGCAGGTTTCACTGCAGTTTTTGACTGATATGATTCTGTGTTATTGTTTCTCAGTAACCGCTAACAAGAAAATTTGAGTTTAGCGTGACTTGACACAGACACAGACACAGACACAGACACAGACACACACACACACACACACACACACACACACACACACACACCACACACACACACACACACACACACCACACACACACACACACACAACACACACACACACACACACACACACACACACACACACACACACACACACACACACACACACACACACACATAGTATAAGCAGACAGTTACACATGTACACTTACACATACATGTTGTTATGGTATGAAAGTTTAGAAAAAACTTAATAGTGACTTTATTTTCTAATGTGTATCAGTTAAAATATGCTAATCATATCTTACTATGGAGAGGTAATGTCTGTGCCCCACACTCATTGATGAGCCTGGCAGCAGTGAAAAAATATTTCCTTCTAAAGTTTTTAAGCAAGCTCCACCCTTCTAATCAGTCAGAGAAAGCTAAAGTCAGGGGTGGGAGCTCAGAGGTGTCAATCAATGCATTAACGCACTTCTGGTATGGCTGACTCATAGGCTATCAAGCTCCCATTTCCTGCATTAGCTGAGACAGCTATTATGACGAGGATTTAGGAGAAGGACTGGGCAGAGTGCAACAGAGCAGGGAGAGGGAAGGGTGGGAGGAGGAGAGTAGCTTGATTTCGAATCTAGCACTAGGCTGATTTCCAAAACTTGCATATTGTAGCTTTAAGCACAAGCTTCAGTCACACACATGACAATTTTCACTCCCACATCCAGCACACTTAGTACTTAGTAAATAAACACCTTGTCATAGAGATGATAGTAACACATAACACATATATAATATATAACTATTATATTATTTACAAAATAACAGGTCACATCAATATATACTGTAAATATATAATTGATATAATATAATGAATGTCACAATAAAAGACTGAATTAATGTTTTGAGTTCACAGTGGTCTGTAGCGTTTTCATATTCGCACTTGACCATAAAAAAATATATAATTAAAATACCTTTAGTCATTTTTAATTAATTCATATGCCTACCTTGTTGTGCTGGTTAATTTATGTTGCCTGGGTGAGATAGGTTAAGAGAAAACTTTGTACACATCGTCTTTTCCCTTTCCACACAAACCTGATGCTCAAATGTATTCAGGGCTCAAGTACTGTAGTTAACACCGGTCAGGTTTGTTGTACACACACTGAGAAATGAGCAAAACTGAAAAGTAGCTTTGATAGATAAAGGTGAGTGCTTTTTTTGTGACGTGTAAAGCAAGCAGCAAGAATTTATGTTTATCATTTGTTTAATAGTCAAAGTTTTACAAGTTAAAATATTCTTTATGGTGAATAAGCAGATATTGTTACACTAAAATAAATAAATACATATACCACGAAATGTCATATGAGGAATATAATAAAAGCCATCAATTAAAAGTGGCTTAACATTCACAAAACACAATATTTTAACTTTATTATTTTGCTTAATTATTGAATAAAAAAACTTAACCCCATCAGTAAAATATTCTTTTATTATTAGGACAGTTGTCACGAAGCTAAATAAACAACAAATGAATAAATATCAGTACAGTAAAAAGCCAGATCTCAGTGTCACCTAGACAATCCCAGCAGAGTGGTGTTCACAGAAAGAGACGAGCACCACTGTAATCCCTGACAGTCTGCTGGCCTGAGTTTCAACTTCATCTCTGCTGACTTTTTTAAACTGTAGACACTTCAAAGGACCCATCCTAACATTAGTTGCGAAGATAACAATGTAACACCACTGCACATAACAGATCCTGACAGACGATTTCCCACTAATTAAAGCAACACAAAAGGCAGTTGACACAAGACACAATGTCAAATTGAAGTAGAACATCATATAGGCCTAACTAAAGTCAGAAACAAGAGAGAGAGAGAGAGAGAGAGAGAGAGAGAAAGGGAGAAAAACAGAGGGACTGCTTCTTGGCATTTAACTTTTTATCTTGTCATACAGGAGGACAAGACTGATCTGACCAAGGCTGGTTAAAATAACTTCTTCATTAAGTGTAATTTGAAGTAAATAGAAATAAAGTGACAAATGAAAGAGATTACACGTCACAAGACATCACCATGGATCTAGATTACAGTTTCTTTTTCTCCCTCCCTTGTTCTTCTCGCCTTCTCCTTCTCGTTTTCAGACTCTGCATTTTTTAACAGTCCTGAACATTCTCTTTCACTTTGTCCCAATGCTTGCTTCTTCTCTTTTTACCCCACCTCTTTCGACCCTATCAATCTGTTTTTGAGGCCACTAATTGTGGATTTTCTGGTGATATTGTCCTCCATTTTCATACACCTTCTGTCTCTTCATGAATAAATGCATTCATTTCATCCTTTGTGAAGTGCCTGTGCCCATGGCTTCTCAGAATCAAAATAACTCATCCTGTAAGACAAAGAGCAGTTGAATAAATGAAAAGACAAACAATAACTGAGTACTTTTAAAACATAATTGACAACACTGTAAACAAGACATCTAGGGTACTCAGTCTATTTTGGCTGCCACAATATTAGTTCCATTCTGATGACAATACTAGATTTGCAAAAGATGATACAAAGAGTAATTGTGTTTGTGAATAAGGAATGTTTAATAACCTTTTTCATTACAATTATGTCCCTAGTATAAGTTTTAGTTTTAAGTGAAGTTTTAACTGCAAATTAAACATTTCTTTATACGACATGTTTCCCTTTTTTTTTGTTGTTTTTAGGCTTTTAACTTTAGTTTCACAAAACCTGAGAATCCACATTTTTTCAGCACTGTCTTTTCAGGTATGAAGATGTTCAGTGTGGTCTGTTCGAATCAGAATTCTTCCTAGAATTGAAAAGCCTGTTAAAACACTTCAGTACTAGTTCAAGGTCATTGTCGTGCTGGAAAATCAGTCCGCTAGACAATTGTTGTAATATAGGTCTGAAATTATGATTCATTATGTTTTTAGTATATGATGACACCTGACTTCAGTGATGTCTGCAATCAACCATGTTTATTTGCTTCAGAAGAGATCATCTTGAATAGAGTCCTAATTATTGGCATGGTACTTGAAATGTGTATCTGAGTATTTACCTACATGTAAAAACATGAAATATTTTGTCTTGGCTTTTTTCTTGATATTTGTTTCTGTCTCATTGCCATTTTATAGGCAGGCGAATGAGGAGTACCAAGTTTTGGCAAACTCGTGGCGTTACTCATCTGCATTTTCCAACAAGCTGTTCTTCACGGTAGTGGACTACGATGAGGGAGCTGATGTTTTCCAACAGGTAACCAGTTATTTAGAGTTTTGTCAATCCCATGTGTATTCACCCAAACCTAATGCTATTTGTATGACAAGCCCGCGACTTGAATGAAACATGCTCACACAGTAGTTTGTAACCCACAGAAAACACCACTAGCACTTGCAGCAACTGCATTTGATTGGTTTAAAATCTGTTGGCTTCAAATTTAATTAATCAAAACTTCCCTTCCACCTTTGGGAAGGTGTTTTTTTATGTGTCATAAGGATGATTCATTTCACAAAGATAAAAGTACTAGACAAAGATATTGAACACAAAAAGCTAATGCTGAACGCGAATGCCGAAGGTAATTTGCTCCCTAAATTAATAGCTGCTTGTGTAGTAAAACTGCCTTTTTTAAAAAAAAAAAAAAAAAAAGAAAACTCCAGGTGTTGTCGGGCAGAGATTCTGGGGTAATATCAATCAACTGCAAATATGCCTTTTCTTTCCCCTCATCAGTCCCAATTTTCCTTTCCACTGTGGTCAGCCATTGTTAGACACAGCGCTTCTGCTGTTCCTTCCTCTCCATCATATTCATGGCCAACTTTTTCTTCTCGTCCTATCAAACCCTGTTATCTTCAGCATCTCTTCTCCTTTCTAAGTTTCATTCTCTCCTCTTTCCCTTATTCCCTCACTTCTATAGTAAGGAGCTGCCTCAGAGCTTCAGCGGTAGTCAAACAACCTCATAGAAAACCTTTGAGAAAAAGGCGCCAACAAAAAGTCACACACATACACACAGGTATTTATATGCATTGGAATAGAACACAGTGTAATTCGTGGACATAAACACACACACACACACACACACACACACACACACACACACACACACTGACAAACACAACGCGCATATTGATATGGACAAACAAGGAAGCATACAAGCACAAAGCTAATTAAATGCTGATAAACACATGCAATCAACACACATTACACACTCCATTCTGAAGCAGAGGCACTGGTGAGTAACCTGTGTCAGGTAGGTAGCTGTTTTCATTCCACTCACACAAGGAAAAGATGCTGACAAGATGTCTTTTGATTTACATTTGAGAAGCAGGAACAAGAGGATTAAAAAAAAACAAAAAACAAAGACTTAAACTGTTAAAATACTTTCAGATTCATTTTCTGGTTTTCTACTTCCGTTGTGTTCAGGCTTAATGCCAAGCAACTTTCAAAGCTCTGACACATAAAGTGTCAATGGAAAGATGCAAGTGAACTTCAGTAATTGTAGGTTTTTTGTCTGGGAAATGTGAACTGATTCAAAAATGCATTTGACAGTGACTGGTTTCATCATAAACATAAGTTTATTACACACCCGTCTGTCTGTAATCCTTGTTTTGCACTTCTACTGTGCCATAAACAAGGGCTGTAGATTATTCTCTTATTAATTGTATTCAGCTGTAAATGTGATCCACCGTGATGAAATGAATGGATGACTGAAATAAAAACAGGCTAATTATTGCTAATGCTAAAGCTTATTCCTTCAAACAGTGTTAACAATTTTTTACCTACTTTTGATCCAATGACATGCTTCTAAGTGTAGAAGCACACATTCCATGCTCTGCTGTGCACTGCCATTAATGGTCTACCATAGGTTTTGACTGAGAGGTAAGAGTTATCACTTCATCATGATGGTCTAAGACTTTTGGACCCATCTGTACATAAATTTGAGTTGCGTTCAACCAGTGAAACCAAAATGGAGACAATTAGTGTGCTCCCCAACAAACTGGAACAAACAAACTAAAAGCTTTTGAAAAATCTAAGTATAAGTATTATTCGCTTTAAAGACATTTTTGTCACTAGAAAACTTCCTCTGTGTTTTTCTCTAGTGATGCTGAGTAGTGCTGAGTAGGTTAAAAACTCTTGAACACAGGCAGTACCAGAAACAGGCCACTTTCTTCAAGCAGCTTTACCCAAATACAGAAAAAGATACAAAATACAGAGGTAAATTCCCTGTTGTCCTTTGTTATACTACACTTTATACTCTTAGAACTTTAAATAGCTATCCTCAGTTAAAAATAGTCTGGTATTTAATATTTAAGTGTCTTTAATATTTCTTACTCTTTTTCCTCCAGTACTTCAATTGTTCCTTCTTACTCTTTGGGTTTCTTGCAACTTCTTTCGAATATTTCCTCAAAGCTGTTTCATTTTCATCACTCTATCCTCATCCATTCTTGTCGTGACAAAAAAGGCTGTTGAAGTTTGTGTTCATGGGTATTTCTGCATATGCTGTATGTATACTCATTCTTACATGTGTATGTATATATGAATGCATGCACACATGCCTCTAATACATTAATCTCCTTATTATCACTTAAAAGTTGGTGGATAGAAAAATAACCTACAACTCTCCTCTCCACTCATTATTTCTATGCATTCCTCATTTCCTTCCTTTTATCCTCCTCTCCATGTTTCTCCAGGTGCCTTGGGGAAAACAGGAGAGAGTAAACCAGTTGACTTTATTGTTGCTGATAATTGTAGGGAGTCCTGGGATTTGGAGTTAAATAGGTGTGAAACATGGGGGGGGGGGGGGGGGGGATTTAGAGAAAGAAGATAATCAACATCTTTTGAAATTCCTACTATATGCAATTGTCTTTATTTAGCTTTGTGTGTGTGTGTGTGTGTGTGTGTGTGTGTGTGTGTGTGTGTGTGTGTGTGTGTGTGTGTGTGTGTGTGTGTGTGATGTGTTTATTTTTAATAAGACGGACAGGAAACAGAGCAATGCATTTGTATAAAAGAATATATTTATGCTAAGATAGAATTATCGGAGATGTCTTTCTGTCCAATTATTAGCTGTGATAGCCAGCACACACCCACTTGCTGTCTTGTAATTAGATCAGTACACACACGCATACACACAGAGAGGCATATAACATGATAGAAATACAATGCACTGGTGTTGTTCCTTATATCTACTGATCTTTGAGGGTTATTTTTTGTCATCGTTTCTGTGCCAAGTCATTTAGTATTGAGTATCTGCCCAGTGCAGAGTCTTGACTCGATTTTTATATTTCCAGTCAGGGAACAGCAGCATAGTGCAACTTTAAAGCCAATCAAATTTGGGTTGGTTGTTTTGACAACTGAATAGCTCTCCATAATATAATACAATGTGTATGACAACTTAATTGGTTTTCTGTAATTTTCAAAGTGTCTTATAGTATGTTGTATAATGTACTTGAGGAATGTGAATCTGGAGATGTTATGGCTGGAAGGTTTGGACAGGATTTGGACAGCTTCGCTTCATTTCCCAGCAGGAACAAAATTTTAAATGCAGTTTCCAACCGACAGCAGTGCTTTAGAGGCACAGTGTACCTGCATAATGCCGTTCAAAAAGAGGCAGAGTGAGCTTTGTTCTTTGATGCTCGCTGTCAGTAAGGGTATCTTCATTGAAATTGCTGGCTGATTTAGTTGTTTGTGCCACTTTGCGGATCACTCACTCACAAAACGTATATTTATATTTGAAATAGGTTCTTAATATCCCACTATAGGAATACATACATACATGTGTGTAGTTATGACAAATTATGAAAATTTAAAGATGACTGTGCTTGTCTGACGAAAAAAACAATTGCATTATTTCAAGTGAAAGGTACTGTTAGAGTAAACCAGTTTTTTTATTGTATTTTATTGTTTTATAGGAAAATTCAAAATTAAACTGAATTTCTTACAGAGGCACTAAGTCTTAGTCCACAGGTAGACAGGTATTTATTAAAACAGGGGTTTTCCTCCTTCAGTCTTAAAAAAAAATTCACTGTCCATGTGAAAATTTAAAACACACTGTTGAAAGCATGCCAAACCTATGTACAGTGTATGTAGATTGTTATTTGATGGACATTGGGCAGTTTTAGCTTCTGATTTATAGAAATCAGGCAGAATCACATAAAAAAAAGGATCATAAATTTAAAAAAGAGAATAGGCTTAAGAATTGAATTTTAAGGACAGCAAGCAATTAAGTATATAGGAATGATTAACAATGGAGACTAAAAACTTTGACATATACAGTATAATGCAAAGGTGGAAGTGAAGGTGAACCTCTGATGATTAAGACATTGTGATCTATGACTATTTGACAAGTCAGAGATGACGTTAACTTGATATTTCCATCCTCATTTTCTCCCATTTTCTCTAGTTGAACATGAACAGCGCTCCAACCTTCATGCACTTTCCAGCTAAGGGAAAACCAAAGAGGGCTGATACGTTTGACCTGCAAAGGATTGGCTTTGCTTCAGAGCAGCTGGCCAAGTGGATTGCAGACCGCACAGACGTTCAGGTACTACATACACAGATGTTCACCATACAAAACATAGAGTAGGACACAAACACAAAACACTCTGTATTAACTCCTTATCACTTTCTGATTGTCAAGCGAAAATCCCTGCAGTCACACGCTCACATGTTATGTGTTACTGTGGTTACCAGATTATCTTGCATAAGTCTGTAACTTACAGAGATCTTTTTTAATTGTTGCTAAATGAGTGGAGACCTTCTTCTTCAACAAACTGACCAATACAGGCAAATGGACCTGATTTTTTTTTTTTACACTGCACCAAGCAGGTTAGGTGTGAACCACACTTTAGTATTTGTAACAGCAGATGCAATGTTGTCATAGCCTTTTAAGCTTCAGGGAACAGAGTGTTGCACATGGACATGCAAATGCCTTTGCTTGGAGGCACTTAAGTTGTTATCTCCTGGGAGATCAAACCTTCACCCTTTTGACTACAGTATCTGCTTTCCTGAGCAACATGTCAGCCAAGTATGAGCATACATAGTCCAAGTGTCCCACTGACTTTCTGGATCTAGATTCAAATGGCTATCTTTCATTGAAGGAGAGGGGAGCACTTTCACTAAGTGCTAGCTTTCAGGCACTTCAGTGTGACTTTACCACATGAATAGAGAAGAAACAGAAAAGGAAAAAAAAATAAAAAACAGGACAGATATACGATCAAAAATATGTATCAGAAAATACAGAGATGAGTAAGTTTGTGTTATGGAGGAACTGGAATGAAGGTGAGTAAGTGAAGTTCGTGTTTAAATTTAGTGCCACTATAGTGTGAAAGGCTGACAATAAGGATAGATGGTGAAGGTGAAGTAGCTTTGACTGTTGTGTGAATATATGAGACATTAGCTGTTCTGTTGCATAATACCTTCCCCTTCCAAAATAAAACTCAGAATGACTTAATATAGTGTGAGACTCTTTAGGGCATGTAGGGCATTACTACAGCGGTTTACATACACTGTTATAGACATTATTAGAGCTCACTGTGTCTTTGTTGTATCTACTTTATCTCTGTTTTTTCTTCAGCTACAATCACAACATAAAAATGACTAAACATAGACCGTCTTGATTTTGCTCTTCTTGTGTTGGCCAAAAGAATTAGAATTTTAGTCTATAACAAAATAGTGAAAGTAAAACAGCCTGACTACTTTATGGCACCACTGTATATATTTTGTAAATTGGAAAAGGATGCATCTCTTTCATTTTCTTCTCATGTAACAGATTATAGGTGAGGCTGCAAACTTGCACAGTATGTGACATAGAGACTAAATCTCGTTTTCTCTCACTTTTCCTTCCTGAATTATGCATACTTTAAATCCAGTAACACTTCAGCTGCAGCAGATGGTACACATATTTTCAATGGTAACATAATCATTGTTGGTGGTACATAGTGTATGTGTTGTATCTTTACGAGCATTTTTACCATTGCATCTGTTAGTAGCAAGCACAGCATGTTGTCAGTTTAGCTCTATGGCCCCACACATGCAGTTTCTTTTTGGGTGCACAAATGTTTCCTACCTATTTAGTTTAAGGTGAGATATTTTTTTTTCCCCCTAATTGACACACAAATTAATGTGTGTCAGGTAGGAGAAACATTTACTGGTAAGAAAGAAACACAGCTTCTTAATGGCTGGTCAAACACAATCTAAAATGTGTTCCATCACAACTATCAAGCATGTTTGTTACAGATTTAGTTACCCACTTGGTTGCAGCAGGGTGCCAGGTTTCTCACAGGAGGGTGGTGAAAGAACCTGAAGAACCTTTTTTGCAAGAGAGAGTAAGAAAAAATAAAATGATAAATAGGTAAAATGCAGTACGAAGTATGAAATTCATTCCATCAATATTTCTTTTTACTATCACTTGAAACTCACCTAAATGCTTGCTTTCTAAAGGGTCAGTTTACCCAAAGAAATAGTGCCTATAAAACTGCCAATACAGAGGTTTGTGGATAATCCAAAAATGAAATTGTTTTTAATGTTTTCACAAATGTTTTCTAATAATACTGATATAAGATATCTTATAACCCCATTAGCAACAAGGGAGTTTTTTTCACTGTGTATTAAACCTTGACCAAGTGTTTAGACCAGCAGCTTTAAGGGAAACACACCTGCCAACCTCTTATTGTACTGCATAGTGCTCTTGATGACGTTGTTTTGTTCCTATAAATCGAAATCTAGAGACAAACTGTATTCATTTATATGCATATATTTATATTTAGAGAGTGAGAGAGAAACACATGAAAGTTATGATAGAAGAGTTTTAATATAAAGACCTGAACAATTGATATGATATGGTCATATGTTTATGGTTAATGAAATTCTGAAGAGCCATTCCTCAGAAGAACATTTTGTTATCTTTAAATTTTTTAATAATTTTTTTTCGATATCATCATTTTGTACCTTCTGAAAATGTTGTTTCCCCTCATTCTTATTTAGTCTTGTGAAGTCTTACCATTGTCTGTGGGTTATCACTGATGAAACACATTCCAATGTGTTCCAATGGGGGAATAAGGGAGGGCTTTGAAAACAGTTGACAAAACTCTTGTTTGAAAATGGTAAGAACACCATATATATATATATATATATATATATATATATATATTATATATATATATATATATATATATATATATATATATATATATAAATATAAATATACAATTGAAACTGTTTGTTTTTATTGAAAATACCTTTTCCTTAAACGACATAATGAACACATTCAGGGATCAGTTTCAGGATAAGGACATGGTCATGCACTTGCCTGTAACCAAGCAGTGACATTTAATGTTTCCTTTAGGTGTTTTTTTTTTTTTTTTTTTTTTTTTAAGACTGTGGAAGCAAAATAGCTCACAGTTGGCACATTTGCAGAGAAAAATTCTTTTTTTTTTTTTCTTTTCTTTTGTGTCAAATGAAAAGAAAAGAATGAATCAAGGTCAGATTCAACGTTGAAGCTTCAAATATAAATGCTGTATTGTCTCCATCCTCAACTACATTACTCTCTTCTTTGTTTATTTTTATTATATCTGTTAAAGGTAACCAACGTATCTAATCTCATAAGCACACTTAGTAGCTCTTTGAGCTTCTAAAGTGGACCTTCAAAGATCAAGATGGAACATCCTTGTCCATGTTTGTTATGTTTGACTTTATTAATATCCAGTTATTGTATTTGTGGTTTGCAAACTATCTATTTGCAGGGACAGATGTTTCTCTTTAAGAGTTTAGTCAATAGATTATAGAGTCAGACTGTGCCAAGATTATTCATCCGAAATTTTAAAAACTTACTGGTTTCCAACCCTGCAACCTCTTGATTCAGACTGGACCCATTGAGTTAATAAATAAATACATCTATGCATTTACTATAGTGATATATACAGTGAATGAAAAATGTAAAAGTTATATTATATTCATATCTTTCTCTCTCTCTCTCTCCCTCCATTCTGCCAGATCCGTGTCTTCCGTCCTCCCAATTATTCTGGGACTATTGCTTTGGCTCTGTTAGTTTCTTTGGTTGGAGGTCTGCTGTATTTGAGGAGGAACAACTTGGAATTCATATACAACAAGACTGGATGGGCCATGGCTGCACTGGTATGACACGCACACACACACACACACACACACAGGGGTGTAATTGAACTGGAAACAAGTTTTATTGAGATGGATAAATTTCGGACTGACTAAGATTTCCATTCTAATGATGTTTAATTCACATTCCCTCCTGTCTTTTTTTGTCCCTCTCTCTCTCTGTCTCTCTCTCTCTCTGATAGTGTGTTGTTTTTGCAATGACATCTGGTCAGATGTGGAACCACATCAGGGGTCCTCCCTATGCCCACAAAAACCCCCAGAATGGACAAGTGGTATGAATCACATTTTTTTTTTTCTGTTTTCTTCTTTCTATTCTTTTACTTTTGTCCTTTAATCCAGCCTTCCATCTCTGTACTACCTTCCTTTCTCTTTCGTTCCTTGCCATCGTATTTCCTTTTCTTCCCTCTATCAGTATTTTCTCTACAGCTGGTACATCATAAGGTTAAACTTAATCTGTCTTACAGTGTGGTGAGTGAGGCTGTTTTAGATCAGTGATAGGAACATCTGTGAGGCTTTTGGCCCAGAGTAAAATACACTCTGTGCCATTACCACCTGCTAACAGGTCAGTGACGGGACAGTGTGTTGTGTGTGTGCGAGTGTGTTACTGGGCAGGTGGGAGCAGTCATTGTGTGTTAATGTCACCCTAGAGACATGTCAGAGTCATCTTAGACCAAGCAGAGACAGAAAGGAGGCAGAGAAAATGTCTTTCTTTCTTTCTTTCTGTGTGTTTTATAGTTACTCTGTGTTTTTGGGCAATTGCCACACACACACACACACACACACACACACGCACAGAATTTGCAGATATAGTTTTGCTCTGGTCATCATTTAAGTTTGTTCACTCAAGTGTGAAATTAAAATAAAAATATGAACAAATCCTAGAAAATTAGGGAGTAGGGAGAGAAAGTAATGTGTGAGAAAGGTAGGGACATGGAAGAGAGAGAGGGGAAGTGAGTGAAGAATTTAACTTAAAAACGTGATTACACGTTTACAGTATTATGTTCTCTGATACACGCCTTGTGTGCATTTGCGCGGGCACACAAATCCTTCCACAGTGAGTGATGCATGGGGTCACGGACAAAAACATACAGAGCAGTGCAGTTGTTGTGGAAATAGTCAATTCACATCATGCAGAGACTGAGGAGGATTGGTTTTCCCTGTAGCCAGTAGTCTGGAAGATGCGCACAAACACACAGCAGAGGGGACTGCACACACACATACACACGCTCATAAAGTCAAAAGGAAAGGCAAAAAACTTAAAAGAAAAAAAAAAATCATCACAACCTCCCGCTGTGAGCAATATCAAACTATATTTGATATTAGGATCAGTGTAATAGTGTAGGGCGGTCGTCCAGTAATCGGGAGGTTCCTGTTTCGATCCCCGGGTCCTCCAGAGAGTGTCGAAGTGTCCTTGTCCTTGAAAAACAAACCTTTAACTGCCCCTAATGCTGTGTCATCAGTGCACGGATGTGTGTGTGTGAATGGGTGAATTAGAAATAGCTACATTCAAGAGCTTTGTGTGGTCGATAGATACATTTTGTTTCATTCCTTTCTCCCATGCATTCCTTGCTGTACCTGTATATAATAATGCGCTCTTTTTTCTCTTTCTTCCCACCTACTGTTTCCCTTTCTTCTCTTTGCCCTCCCTTCTTCATCACTGTCCATCTCTGTCTGTCTTCATACCATGTTATAGTCTTAATAAGAAAGCAGTGCTGTCAGCTAGTTTGAAACATTACCATTTGCCTGCTGCTTCGGTCCTGTCTTCTTCTCTTGTTCTTGCCTTTGTATGGACTGAGCAGAGCCATGAGGGCAGCATTAGTGCTTTGACATACTCAAGTGTTGAAACAGCATTTTAAATAAAGAGAGAAATTAATCCCCCAACTATAGAGCGCAATACCCCTCGGCATCTGATTCAAATGCAAAGGTGAGCAGGTCATAAAAGATTTATTATTGAGCATGCTGAAAACAAATTATACCAGTTAGGGGCAGCAAGGCTGAGGATCTGGCGAGATGTTAGGGTATATATTAGGGCCACTGTTTGCCCTGTTTAAGTTGGGAAACTACTAGTTGACCCAGAAAGCTGAAAATTCATGGTTTGAGATTTTTTCAAGCCACAAAGGCAGCTCCTGAAACAAATGAAAGGAAAATGTTTCCAAAAAAATCATAAAGATAGATGTCATGGCAGATGTACCTAAGGTGTACCTAATAAAGATAGTTTTTTGTGAAATTATGTAAAGGCATTGAGAGCTGGCTCCATTATGCTTTTCTATTATTAACTTCCAGTTAAGTCCTATACAGGCCCAGCCCCCAAGGCCTCATTGTATAACCTTAATTATTCCTCTTTAACAGCAGTAGCCTCACTGATAACCCCAGTGACATACAGTGCATGCTTTAACCCAACCACATTTTCTTCAGCTTCCAGGCCAGATTGCTGTTTTGCAGCCATTCAACCAAAATAGCAGTGGGGATAGCTACATTAGATCCTGTGTAAATGGCCTTCATCTCCTTCTTATTTCCTCTCTCCTTTCACACCTTTTCCACCTTTATCCTTCCCCTATGCTCTCTTTAAATCCCTCTTTTCCACTCTCCTCCTCTGACAGTGAATAGCTTCAGCTGGGCAGATGATATTGAAAAGATACCTGTCTTATCTTTCCTGTTCTCCTTCCCTTCTTTTTTCATGTTAGTTCCTCTCACCTCCCTGTCTAATCTCCCACTCTCCCCAGACAGTGTAATTCCTTTAAAATGATGAGCGAGCGAGGCCAGGTAGACTATATTGAAAGGATTTGTCAACTGACGAATGTCACGACCAAGCAGATGAAATTGTAGTGAGCGTCTCACTGTGCAGCCAAGAAGATACCGCTGGCTCATTTTTGCTGACACACATACACACAAAATTGGACATAGACACAGTTTTGCTTGTACAAACGTATACACACACTACGACAGACACACATGAACCGTACTCAAGCCCATGCACTACTACAAACTCATACTACAAAATATCACAAACACTGTCGCACACACAATAAAAGAAAACAACGTATTGTATTGAATATTATACAATTACCAAAACTTATTTGAAGTACTAATATTAACAAACTGTAACATGTTCCAGCCTAGAAGGAGAGGGATCTCAGGCAAGCGACTCGATATGTAAACTTTAACATCAGCGTCGGGGAGTCCCTTGGCCAGTGTCTCTCTCTCTCTCACGGTTTTTACTATGAGCGACCACTTCCTTCTTTCCACACTATAGGCTGATGGCATTTCCATATTTCCAGCTGATTTCACATGATTGGTTGATGGCTTTTGGCAGCTGTTGGCAGCAGCCCTTTCTACATTACTGCTAACCTTTCATATTTTAAAGAAACACTCCTGTCACTTTTATTGGTTCTCTGCAAATAGTTGACTTTTGGCTTGGAGAGGGCATGAGCGTGTTGTGTGTGATAGTGGGTGTGAGTGCGGCTTTATCTTTTTGCCTGTACCTGCCCAACTCTTTGTGTGTGTGTGTGTGTGTGTGCGTGCGTGCGAGTGTGTGTGCGTGCGTGCATTTGATCGAGAGAGAGAATGCTTTTGTGTTTATCTGTGTGTTTTGGGCCGATATGGAGTGAATTGAACAGTGTAGTGAAGCAGTGAAATAAATTGTCCTTTAGGCTGGATATTTGTTCAGACCAGTAGACATTGACCATCCCTCTCTGTCTCTACACTCAGTTGCTCACACCCACACACACTCACAGTTGTATACAAAGTGATTGGAGCCATTGTTTTTTTAGCAGAGAACTGTAATTAAGAACCATATATTAAACACATATGTCCTGAGAGAGAGAGAGAGAGAGAGAGAGGTGTTAAAAAAAAATAGAAAGAGATAGAAAGGTTGTGACAAAACACAAACCATATAGTTCCTGAATGAATACGAAAAAGGAAATATCATATATATTTTTTTTTTTCTTGGCTGCACAGTGAGACGCTCACTACAATTTCATCAAATATATATATATATATATATATTTAAATGAAATTTAAATGAACGTTTATTTAACATATCATCGTATTGGTAACACCAGAAAACCCATCAAGGTGAAATATTTGGCTCTAGAAGCTTTGTGATGTAGTGATTACTCACAGGGCTAGTTGGTAAACTGCTGTAGCTCGCAGATGGAAGAACGCACACACAGAAGATGGTAGCCAGCCAGACTAGCACTAGTCACTCACAATAATTCTCTGAGCTTCTTTTCATTTTTTCATTCCTTGGCCTCTTAGTTGCCCAGGCTTTTTTTTTTTTCTCAGGACTGTACATCATTTTAAAAAGTTGAGTTTCTAGTCAGCTAGTTAGCTCAGTTGCTAGTGGGGCATTAGGTTTGCTCACTTAAATGAAAAAATAATTATTTCTACCACTGACTCCTGTCTCATGACTGTCTGCGAATTTCCACTTTTGTGGAACAGTTTTTACTCAGACTCAGAGGAGGTGAAATGAAAGTGAATTGTGCAACACAGCCAATTAGCTACAATAGTTTCCTCTATTTTGGACTCTCTTGGGCCTTCTTCAAAGGTCAGTACCATCAAGATGGCTTGGTATTGATCAGTGGTGCAAATTTTTGAGTCAAAAGTTGCATGGATTTACTTTACCCTCACAAGCATTCCATTACAATTAATAGATTTCACTGCGGAACTTTGCAGTTTCAAATGCTGGTGGGACTGGGTTGTAGTAGGGTAGGTAGGAGTTGCTCCCTCTGTCTTATACACACACCCTTGGAAAATGAATGCTAGAAGAGCTGTTGGCCGCTGAGAAGGTTTATTAACTGCCTTGCCCAAAGGCACCTCAGTAGAGGTAATAAGAGAGTAGCAAGTTTTGTTTGGTTGTCTGTTTTGTTTGGTTTTTCCTTTCATCCCTGTCTAGATTTATTTGAACAATCTGTGGATCGAACCAGCAATTCTTGAAGTCAGAAGCCTGTGTGTGTGTGTATTAGTGTGTGTGTATTAGTGTGTGTGTATTAGTGTGTGTCTGTGTGTGTGTGTGTGTGTGTGTGTGTGTGTGTGTGTGTGTCCCAGAAAAACAAAACACAAATAAAACTTAGTCTTTGGAGGAAATGAGAAGTCACCTCATTTTACTGATTGACATATTTAGAAAAAAGAAAACGGGTTTGAAATGGCTTTAATTGACTCTTGGGTAATTAAACTGAACTCTCCATGGAGTGTGTAAACACTGAACTGCATAAACAGTGAGTAGGTAATGAGAATTTAAAGCATCACCTGAATTCCTAAAACAGACTACCATATTTGTTCAAATGAAGGGTTCAGTGAACTTGCCCATAGTCCCTCTGCTGTTCTGGATAAATCATCGGCATATGCTCTCAGATCTGGTTAGTAAGACATTAAATCATTGATGTGTAGCACCATATTTCTCTTTTAACTGAGAAATATTTAAATTCCAATATTCTAGCTATCAATCAAAAAACAATCTATTATCTTCAACTTAATTTTTTCAACATTTTCGGTTGATTAATGACTGAGCTGTTTCGTGCTTCAGTACAGGTTGTGTGTTCATTGCCGTTTACAGGTCTGATTCAGTCTAGTTGTGTCATCCTGCAAACATCAGTCCCTCTCCCTTGTTTTTCGCTTTCACGCTCTTGCTGTCATTTTATGTTGTACGTAGTTAGCTTACTCTTACCCAGAGTACCTTGTAAGGTTCAGTTCCTAGATCGACTATCATTACACCCATTCACAGTAACACACACAGTCCAACCTATCCTTTGTTTATATAAATGAAGCATATATTTCCACTCCACCTCTCTTCCTCTCAGTTACTTACTCTTTCTCCCCTCTGTTCTTTCTGCTTTGTTGACTTTTCATTTATCCCTCTTCCTGTCTGAGTGCCTCCTGACCTTTACCAAACAAAACACACAGAAACACACATTCACACACACACTATACACACAAATACATGATACCGGATGGAAAAGGATGAATATAGCTATTTGTAAAGGTTATCTGGCCCACAGGTATTAACAGCTAACACTACAGTGGTTTGGTTTTAAAGAGAAAGTAGTCAAGTCAAGAGGAGGGAAAAAGTTTGCTCATTGCTCATATGCTTTGAGTTATCAGTGTCAAATTAGCTTGTCACTGATGTCAACTATTACATTTTTACTAATACTTTTCTGTGATATGCAGCAAGGTGGATGTGACACGTTCAGAAAGTCATTGACAGCCACTTCCCAGTGCTTACTTTCAGCCTCATTTTCATACAATAATACACATGTGAGATGCCTATGACCTTCTTCTTCTGTGTTTATGCCTGTGTATCTGTGTGTGAATATAAAAGCATATTATATTGCTTGCATTGGTGCAGACACCTAATTTGCTTCAAAGTCTGACAAATGAGCTGTTTTATGCAGTTCTTATATAAACAAGATTTTTTAATGTCAATGTATTCAAATGAGTGCATGAACAGAGACACACACAGGCTGTTCACATCTTTGTGAACACACAGTGCATTCAGAAAGTATTCAGACCCCTTCACCTTTTCCCCATTTTGTTGTGTTGCGGTTGGGTTTAAGTCAATCTCACATACACTGTCCTGCTGCCATAAATACTTTCCAGTGCACCAAATGTGTATAAATTCTTAGTTAAAAGAAGTCCACTATCTCAAACAAGATAGTGGTGAAACACAACAGACCTCTTCTTAAAGATGTGCTTTTGAGGCATGTATTCACACAGTCTCCCAAATAAATTAAAGTTCAATTCAAACATCCACATGGTCGAATCCAGCATTTACAGATGGTTTAAGATGTATGTTTGAACCTGTATATTATCGACCATGAAATGGAGCCAAAAAAAGCTGTTTTATTGATGGGCTGTACATCAGTGAAGGTCCTTGTGTGATTCCACAGGTAAACCTTTGAAGTAAAGTTCTCTTGCCTTGTTTACAACAAGAACAGGGTGGTAATTTGGTGGTAGAAGCATTGGAAGCTGTCCTCATCTATGTAATTGGGTGTCTTAACAGGTTCATTTGTCTCAGTCCATTTTCATCTAAATTGTAAATAGGTCCCTTTTGGCATAATTTCAGGCTATATGCAGCGCCAAACCATATTTCAACGACTGCAAGTGTATGAGTTGGTATATGTAGGTAACCTGTATGCGCGATTAGGTCGGAGAGAGAGCGAGCTATAGAGTGTGAACGTTTAGTTACCAGCTCTTCCATTCATCTCCATGTTAGATACACAAGCTATGGTTTCTTTTACTACCGGACCACCTCGATGTATGTTCTTTTAATGAGCACACACACACACACACACACACACACACACACACACACACACACACACACACACACAACACACACACACACACAGTTTTGTTCACATAGAAAAATGCTCCCTAAACAGTCCACTTCACAAACACACATTCACTCAGTAGTTTCCAGTATACACATGCATAGCTACACTGAAACACGCACACTCTCAGCTCTGCACACTAATGAATGGAACTCCTGCATTCTAATCCATCAGATTAATTGGAAGTGCCTGGCCATGGATTGAGGAATTTTTCATCCCCCAGCACTGCTCTTTCTCATAGCCTCTATCTGCATTCTCTGTTTATGTTGAGAGGGGTCACATGCAGAGAACAGTGTGTTGGGAAGTAGTATGAAGTAATGTTTGTTTAGTTTTGGTAATGAAAGAAAAAATCCCTCCCTTTGGAAAATAATGCACTTGTTGTTCCTTGATGTGAGGTTTTTATGAGCTTTTCAGGAATTATTTTGTGATATTGTTTGTAATGAATTTTGTTTTCTTTTGCCCAGTTTCCTTATTACCTGCCATATCTACTCAGCAATCATTTCCACTATCTGAGGGACTGAGCTCTTCTTATTCAATTAAAGTTTGCATCTGGAGTAGTTAGTTAGTCTTTTGTAACATGGCACAGCTGTGTCTTTTTCACAAAACAGCTTTGCTTCTTTACCCTGCAAGTATGTTTTTTTTTTCTTGTACAGTCACTGAAGATTTCACAAATATTCCCTTTGTCTTTTAATCTTTCCTCGTTTCGAGATCTACAAAATCTCTACAATAAGTGTGATTGTCCACATTTGCATGAGTATGCTACCATAAATACGTAATATACCACAATATAAAAAAAACTGCTAGTAGTAGTACTGTTTGACTTTGGTACTGTTAATTTAATGCAGTTCAATACCATTATCAACTGTATCATACTCAGTTTGTGTTCACAGAGAAGTGGTTATTCAACTCAACGGTTCTTTTGTTACACATTTCAAAGGCAGGGTTAGGTAGGATTTATTGCATTGCAATTGAGAGGACTGGATGTGGATTGATATAGCTTTATAAACTGGTAACTCGTTGAATGTATATGCTGATATGAGAGTTGAGAAGTCTCTCATTTCAAATGAACAGTCAAGATGCATTTTCAAAATTTTCAAAAGACAAGGGCATTTTACGTTACATTATAAATCATTTTACACACTACCATAGTACCTCACAAAATTTCTAGTCAAGTCATTCCCCTTAATTTCATGTGCATGCTTGTCCAAAATACCATTAAGAAAGTTGTGCCAGAAAGCTGCAGCACTAGATCTGTCTTTGCTTGTGTGTTTGTGTTCTTCCACAGTAATTTACGGTCAATGTTCTATCATATTTGTGCTTGTGAGTTTTACCTTTGATTAACCTGGAATTTAACTAACATTTTGAGAAAATGAATAATGTATTATTAAGTCCAGCTTTTGATTCGAAGATAAATTCCAAGATTCATTTGCAGTTCTTTGTGTAGTGAATAGGAATGCAAGAAGTAATCTCCCGCCAAGTTCCAAATAAAGACAACTTTTTTATCGTGCTAATGAAGGGGCTTTGGTTTGTCAGTCAATAAGGAAAGCATCTTGATAACAATTCAAAAACCCAGGTTTGGTGTTGAAGACACAAAGATCCGTCTCAGCCTTGAGTCTTTGTCGTCTTAATGTCTGCTTTCAAGTGCAAAAATTCTCCATTTCTCTCCACTGAAGCAAGAAAAAGCTGTCCACCCTTTACTCCTCCTCCTTTGTCGTCTTCTATTCATCTTTCCATCCTTATTCCTGTCTAATAGCAAAAGAAATGAACACTGGGGTAGTCAAGCGGAAAAAGAGACCCTAGATGTGCTGTAAACCTAGATGCGAATAATCTGCAAGAATTCAATGTGAAACAAACTGAAAGACTTCCTTCCTCTGTCTTTCTCTTCTTCTATTTGTCTCGTTTCCACAAGACCATCCACTTTGTCTTCCTTTGTCTGTTTCTCTGCATCTCCCCATCAGTTAGAGGCAGATACCAGTAAAATTAGGCCTCTGTCATCCTACCAGAGAAGCTTGCTTGGGATTGGAGACACTGCGCCATTACATTGAAGGAACAGTGTGTCCTTGGTACTGACTGTGACTGACAGTGATCTATAAAGAGAAAATTGATGTGATGTGTAAGCTTGGTTTGCTAGTTAGAACACCTTTACAGACAAATTCTAAGTGTGAAAAAATTGGTGAAGGCCACAAATTCTCTTAAATCCATCATATGAGCTTAACTCAAAGAGTTGCTCCCTCAGCACCACATCGCTTACCTCTTCTTCTCCCAGCCAATAAAAATGACAACATGTAACTGCAACATTACTGATTCCAGGTGAATGATTGTGCCTAACTTAAACCATGTAAAGGGCGGACAAAAAAGCCAATAATAACATCTTTTGTATCTTCAAAAAAATCAGAATATAGATAGATGATCCTCCGTTCTGTCCGTTTCCTGGATCAAAGACGAATTGTTGACATCCAACTTATTTGGTTACTTGTTTTGTTCGCTGCAAGATTTTGAAGCAGCATTAATGCAGGATAGATGCATTAAGTTTAGGTTGTACAGTACCAGCAAGTTTAGCAGTGGGAGTCTGCATTTCGAGGTCAGGCAGTGAATGTGAGTTATTGCATTCGTATGTGTGTCTGTGTGTGTAAAGTGTTCCTGAAGGGTTAGATTGGCCTCCCTGCCCAGTCAGTGAAAAGGGAGCACCGCTATACACCTACACACTAGATGGAGGAATTCTTTGTGGCTCACAACACACACACAGGCATGGATACACTGTTAAACTCAACATATTCTCCCTCATGCATTTCACAACACCATATGTGCTTGTGTCAGACACGTTTTATCATGTCTGTCATGATAAAGCAAATAATGAAATTAAGCCAGGAACACCATTGTGGCGACAACAAAGTCCAGGTTTGCTCATTTCAGGGATGGATATTGCACTCAAAAGATAAAGGGTGGTTGGGCATCATTGTAGATTCATAAACCATTAGAAGCTTCTCTCTTGGAATGGTACCAGATACAATTAAAAGTTAAACAGCTCGTTCATTTTGGATTTTTTTTTTTTTGTGTGTGTGTCTTGTGACATTTACGCTCTGTAACTTAAAAAAAAAAAAAAAAAAGTTATGACCTTTTTACTGGTAATTTTCCGAAATCCCTTTCTTTCAGTGTTTCCAACTTTTCTGCTGGGTATCTCCCACCATCCTGTTCTTCACTGTTCATGACTAAAATTATCTATGTTTCTTTATTTCTTCAATTTGGAAGTTCTACTGAGCATGTTACCCAGTGTAACTTTTTGACAGTTGAAAATGACAATGGTCACCTTACGTGTCTGTCTCTCTCTTTCTCTCTCCCACAGAGTTATATTCACGGCAGCAGTCAGGCTCAGTTTGTGGCCGAGTCTCACATCATCCTTCTTCTGAGTATCCTTTCACCGCCGTGTTTCAGGGATCTGCGTGATTAGAGTTTGTTTGTACATGTGTATGTTTCATGTGTCAACATAAATGGAAACATGGTGCTGCAAAAATGCGAATCATCCGGACAAATTTAACTCTCAATGAAATGTCCAGCAGCTCATCTTGGCAAAAAAATGATTTAATTATTAATTTGTTCACACACAACAGTTAGGAAGCCACCTTTTATATGTTGGACACAGCCTTCCAATTTTTGCTATTCTTCTACATTTGTTTTCTCAACACGAAAACCTCTGTCATCTGTGTGCACTCTCCATAGGGAGGCAGCCTGCTGGACTGAACAAACAGACAATACAAAGACAAGAGATTGTCCTCCTTTAAGTTCATCTCCTTGCCTGATTTGTTCCAAATTCAACCCCTGATGATAGGCTGTGTCTGTGTGTATGAGTGTTTGCTTGTGTACTTGTTTGGCAGGATAGATGTTTCTGTTTGTGTTTGTCTACTTCTCTGTCTGCTTGTGTACCCGTGTGTACTTGCACTGGTGCTTTTCTATGTGTGCGGGTAATGATACTGTTCATCCCTAGCTGTTGTGTTCGTCCCCATGGGAAATAGCAGGTCCAAGGTCGCACCTGCTGCAGAGCAATATTTGTTTGTCCACGCTCACGCTGTTTATTTTTTTATTTTCTGCCCATCTGATTACATCTAAATGAAACACACACGCACACATTCACGCCTGCTGAAACGCCAACACACCTACCTTGTTGTCTGTGCAGGTGGTCTAAACACCTTTTATGGCCATCATAGACACAGTTCTCCATGGATGTAACCTTGTGTAATTCCTCATACATGCATGTACACACACACACACACACACACACACACACACACACACACACACACACACACACACACACACACACACACACACACACACACACACACACACACACACACACACACACAGACACACACACACACACACAAGTGCCAAAGCAGTTCATTAACTATACCATTGAAGGATGAGGAAGAAACACAGATATACAGTCTAGATGCCAGTCCAGGTGTTTAGTCTCCAGGCTTTACATTCAGCTTTACATAAAATAATAGGTTTGCATCAATATAGAAAGAAACCTGTGGGGGATGTAGCCCTTTCAACACATAGTGCTGAATGTTTAGGCCTTCGTAAGTAATTGGACGGATACAAATGTAGTCAAACAAAATCACCCTAGATAAGATTTTGTTGAAAATCCTGAACAGTCTGATTGCCGGAAGTCTTCAATCAATAGACATCACCAGATGTTTGTATCTGCCCAGGCGATGCTCTCCGAGGCCTTCGCTGCAGCCATCTTCAGCTCTTGCTTGTGGTAGCGTCTCTTAGTTTTTAGTCTGGTCTGTCAAGTAGAACGAAGCTCTGAGATCAGGTGACCGACTTGATCGATGAAGGATATTCCTCCTCCTCATTGTCCCACTGAACGATGAAATGTTGTCCAAGGAGTTTTATGATGCATTTGGATGTATCTGAGCACAGAATACTCCTGTATACCTCTGCATTCATCCTGTTGCTTCCATCAGTATTGAAACCAGATGATGTGGTAGCTTTGGGTCATGGGCTGTTGCTTTTTTTTTTCTTCACACTTTCCTTTTTCCATCATTTTGATAGAAGTTGATTTTTGTTTCATCACTCCATAGAACTTTTTTCCACTTTCTTTTTTTTTTTGTGAACTGCAGCCTGGCCTTTCTGTTTTTGAGGCTTACCAGGGGTTTGCATCTTGCGGTAAATCCTCTAAGGTTATGCCCATGAAGTCTTCTCTTGATCGTTGACAAGGAAACATATCCGCCTACATCCTGGAAAGCATTCTTGACTTGCTGTGCAGTCATAAAGGAGTTTTTCTTCACTGTGCAAATGATTTTCTGCTCATCCACAAGACTTGTGCTCCTCAGTCTGCCAGGTGTTTTGCCATTTTATATTTTTCTTATATGCACCTGCTTCTTCTAACATTAAAACAACACAGAAAGAAACATATTGTAGCCAAGTGTCTAATTGCCTTAGAGCCCTTGCAATTTGGGCACCATCTGTTAAAAGGTCTATAGTGTATCTCACACACAGTTCCTTCAATATTGACTTAAACCTGCTCAAATTAAGGCTGAGACTTGGAACTTTAATGTGTTCTGTGTTGTGTTCTTTATTTTACTTGAAATTGTATGTGCTGAAGTACAGAGCCTCAAGAACCAATTCTGTGTGACTGTCCAAATACTGACTGTCTAGACTGTATGTATTTTTCTCAGGTGTACCTTCTGACACGCACACTGACATATTGACAGACAAATACAGCCATATCATCCCTCCAAGTTTGATGAGTTGAGCTTGAATCACAGCCCTTTGCGTCAACTGGAATTTCATTTTGTGCTTGCAGGGGTTTTCTCTGCGTTGTGCCTGCTTTATATTCCGATGACATCTCTAAACTTGTGGTTTCAGTGCGAGTGGAGTGGAGTGGAGTGGAGTGGAAGCAGTTGATTGAAATTTTGGTGCCAATGAAAAGTAGGATTACAGCTTTCAGCACCCAGATTTTCAAACCTTTTGTTTTGTTGATTTCCACATTAACAAATATATGCCGGTTTGACTTGTATATCAACTAGTTAAGCAGGAAAAAGGTACATTTTTGTTCTAAAGGTATAAAGCACACACAACTATTGTGTGAATATTTTCCGGGATGATTGGGTTGTGCCACGGTGGATACAATTAATGCAGATTGCAGAGCTGGCAATAGGATGATCAGAGTGGACAGTTGCCATGGTGGCAGCACACAGTGTTCTGTTCAACCTAATGTGCTTCACACATGTCTGATGTTCTGTTGCTGCAGACAGGTGTTGGTTTAGGATGTCTTGAGGCTCAGGGAAAAGTCTGTATTTATAATTACTATTCAATGCATTTGCATGGTCTAAATCTCTGTACTGATAGTTCTCTATTTATTATCATGACTTTACTATCATGCTGTCGCAAAGCTTCCTGCGATCACCTAAACTGGCACCTTCCATGGTTCAGCTCCATTGCTGTACATGGAGGTATCTCTAGTGTTTGTGTCTCACCAGCATATCGTGTCTTTTACCATATCATCAAGAGGATGCCTCGGTTTCTGCTCTGTATCTCCCCACGTGGCAGCCTTTGTTTGTGCACTTCATCAGCTTTTCTTCAGTTATGTGGATTTGTATGCAGAGCATGGTGAAGAGAAGAATCTGTAATTAGGTCTGAAGCCATGTGAGGCTGTGCTTTTCAGTGATTGTACAACAGCTTAGACGTTGAATGGAGCAATGCTTGATGTTCACAGTATTGTATGAATCATAATCAAATATTTATGTTATTATCTCAACAAGACATACGGTATAACTCTAACAATAGCTAAATACCACGATTGCATTCTACCAATGTAGGTCTTAAAAATGATCAGTTGATTTTTGAGTCAAATCAATAATGTCTCAAGGGGCTTTAGAGGCCTACGTCATCATTGGTTTCCCACACAGTCAAAGCTCTCTACAGCGACAAGAGAATCTCTCAAAACATGTTAAAACATGAAGACAACAAAAGAAATCCTTTCAGAGGAAATTCAAAGCTGAAACTGCAATCACAGATTGGGAAAAGCATTTACATGGCAGTAAAAAGGTATATTTGCAGGTAATTGATAAGTCAACATAAGCAAATGAGAAGTGATTTCACCTACACATAGTCACAGTGACATTTTGTCACAAAATCCTGGCTGACTGGCAGTATGTTTTGTTCATCTTTGCAACATTTACTTTTTCATCCCCTCGTCAACAAGATTCAAAATCGGCTCAGTCAGGATTATAATTGCTTTACCTTTCTGCAACCGTGTGCAATTGTAGTGCATCACAATTTACACTACTTGAGAGCATAATGTTCAACAGATATCAGGAACATGACCATGTAACATCAAATACGCCTCCTGTTTATTTGATGATTTAAATGGATATTTATTAGAGTTGTCTGTGCATTTGTGCATTTGCTCATTCGTGTCTGTTTTTTTTAATATGCAGAGTTCTGAGGGGGCACGTAGCCTAAATAAAAAAATAAAAAAGTCAATACATTTTCATTGTACAATGGACAAAAAATAGAACTGTTACTTCAGATGTCCCAGGAATGTTGAGTGGATAGAAATAAATTTCTCCCTTTCATCCAACCTTATATCTGAGAGAAAGCGTGTGCGTGTTCGTGCGTGCGTGTTTATTTTGTGTTTAAAGGCAAGGTTGTGTTGTATCACTGTGTCTTATTGTGTGTACGTACAGTGTAGTTGTGTTGATGTGTGCTCACAAAACACACTAGCAAAAGGACCCTTTGTTAGTGTGTTTTCTTTGCAGAGTTGACTTGACATCACCTTCTTTTTTTCTTTTTTTCTTTTTTTTAAATCACTGAACTTGGAATCCATTGTGATGTTTTCCTTCCAAGGGTAAGGCTATACCACTGCAGATTTATTTGAATAGTTTAAAAAACTCTTTGTGTTGGCATGTGACCCCTTATCCTCTCTTGAAGAAAGAAAACACAAAACTGCCTGTGACGCTCCTTTTAAAATAGTTAGGGAAAGGGAGAGTGTCCTAGGGAGAGTATTTATCAGCATTTCCTCCTGTTTTATTTTTAGTTTTCTATTACAACATACAGTATAATGCAATGCACCATTAAGTATTGGCCTTAAAATTAGCAGTTTAATTAACTCCTCTCTGACACAGTCTTAACAAACATGAAGGTTATGACCTTTTAATTAGTCTCTATTTATTCTGCGACTGTTGTACTGGACTGCATATGTTGTTCAAGTGTTCATGTCATTGTGTCCACATCCTGTACATATACTTAAAGCTACAAGACTACATGCCTGCTGTTCTCGCTAATCTGCTTGAAATGTGCTCATCTGTGAGTGCATATGTGTGTTCAGCAGTTCTTACTGGGGCAGTTTGTACTTCCAGCTTCTTCCTCTCCTGTATGCGAGTGTGTTGTTTCCTTGACAACCTTGTCCCAGATGCTGCAATCACCATGGGGATGGTGCTGCTGAATGAGGCTGCCACCTCCAAGGGAGACGTTGGCAAGAGGAGAAGTAAGAAGTTGTTCTCAGTATTCTTTTTTTTTCTTTTCTTCTTGTTATTCTCCCTTTTCTTTCCATTTTCAAGCTCCAGTTACTCAATTCTGAGTAAAGCAATTGTCAGGTGTGTAAGAAAGGTTATGTGTTTAAGGTGGGTGGCGTAGTTGATCATGCTACCTTGTAACTACTAGGTAAGTGATTTATCCTTGGAACACCCAGTGTGTACGCATGAAAACCCATGGTTTAAGAAGTAGCACTAATGCTGGAAAGGTTCAAATTATTTTACACACTGTAAAGCATTAATTATTATAAGATGCAAAATACAATAAGATGTGTTAGAACTGTAACTGAGAAAAACATAAAGGGACAGTAAAAAGTTAAATAATACACAATAGTAATGACACATTCAGATATTGTTTGTGTTTATTTCATTTTTCACTTTTCCAGCCAATTTTTTATCAGCCTCAATCAGCTCCACACCCTTTAACCTATTATATTAACAGTTTCAGTATTTTAATTACAGAGCTGTGTGTGTGCATGTGTGCTTAATGGTGTGTCTAAAGTTGTGTGAAGGTGTGTGAGCGTGTGTGAGCGTGTGTGCGTGTGTGTGTGTGTGCGTGTGTGTGTGCGTGTGTGTGTGTGCGTGCGTGCGTGTGTGTGTGTGTGTGTGTGTGTGTGTGTGTGTGTGTGAGATTATGAGTACATTGTACTATGAATTTAAATGAATATATGAGGTAGAGCCAGAAGAAAGAAAAAGGTGTGCGTGAATCTGAGTGTGAATGCCGTGTATTATGAATCCATGGTGTGTGGGAATGAAAATAAAATTGAATAAATAAGTAACATAGATATCACCAACATCAATAGTCACAGTAATAATATCACAGATTTTTTATAACAGATATGTCATCAGTATCATTGACAATAACAGCGTACACAATAGTAATATATATATATGTGATTCTTTCAAATGAATTGGCTGTGAAAAAAATCTTATAATCAAAGGCAAGTCACAAGTTCAGGTAACAACGCTACATTATTCTGGCCACTGTTTTCAGGTTGGTTTCCTGTGAGAAAAGGTCATCTTCTGATGATAACATTAACAGCCACTCAGGAGATTATCTGTCAGACTTTCCCTGAGTGCTGAGAGCATTATCCTTCTTTAAGATTGGACTCGCCAAATTCATAAGCGCTTATGTCTGTGCAAGGCCTATTGCTATAACTCTCTATCACTGGAAAATAACATTTCATTACCTGGCTTCCCAACCACTGCAGGCTACACTGAATTGGACAAATGTATTTTAACTCTGTCTTATGCTTTGTGCTCACATGTTTTGTTGGAGTATATGTCTTGTTTGTGTAACTGACACTTTGACTCTGGAAGATGATTTAAGAACATGTGGTAGCGCGTTACCAGATGCTGTCTCTCTTTGGGTACACAAACGTCTTCTATGTGTTTTGTTTCAGCTGGGATGTTCCTTCCCCTGCTTGACACATAAATTAATGTGTGTCAGGTAGGAGAAACATTTACTGGAAAAAAACCCAAAACACAGCTTCTTAATGGCTGGCCAAACACAATCTGGAAGGTGTTCTATCACAACTATCAACCATGTTTGTTACAGATTCAGTTACCCACTTTGTTGCAGCAGGGTGCCAGGCTTCTGACAGGAGGGTGGTGAAAGAGCCTGAAAACCTGAAACACAGACAGATTTTCAAGCAGAATTATATTAACAGTGTTTCAGTGTCAAGGAAGTAAGATGGAAAAAAACAAAATGTTAAATGGACAAAATTAACAAGATTAAAAAAAGTATACCATTCATTCCATTAGTATTCTTTACTATCAGTTTAGACTGTTTTCTATAGGTTCAGTTTACCCAAAGATAAAGTCCCTATAAAAACAGTTCATACTGAGGTTTGTGGATAATCCAAAGTAACTGAGGCAGTCTTTCTGGAAAGTCAGTTTGCTGCTGATTATATGTATGTATGTATGTATGTGTGTGTATATATATATATATATATATATATATGTGCCTGCGTGTGTGTGTGTGTGTTTTCAAATGCTTTAAAATGGTACTTCGGTTTCAGAAGATATCTTGAAATCCTACTAGCGAAAGGTCAGTCGTTTTTCACTGTGTAAACCTTGACCAAGTCTTTAGACCAGCAGCTTTGAGGGAAGCACACCTGTCAGCCTCTTATCGCACTGTTTGGTGCTTTTGATAAGGTTGTTTTATTCCTACAATCGAAAACGAAGAGACAAGCATATTTATTTATATGTATATATTTCTATTATATGTATTAGAATATATATTTGGGTGCACACACACACAGGTGTAGCAGGTAAATTTATGTGGATCTGTGGATTTAGAGCATGTGCACATGTTTGACAGGGAAAAATACAACATTCCCATGTAGGTGCCACAAATGCCATGTGTGCAGAAATTACAGTAGGTATCCAGCTGTGTCTGTGTATGGTCCATATATCCAGTAAATGGCCAAAGAACTGCTACACCATGGCTAATAATAATAATAATAATGATAACAATAATTACTCACTTTGCACTCACAATTTGCTTGAAATTAAGATAGGATCTACTACAATAGCAACTAATTACACAATCTCCAAGTGAAAGAGAGTTTAAAGGCACAGTTCAGTGGTGACCAGCATGCTCAGAAAATCAGCAATCAAGGACTCATTTTAGTTATGTCTGATATCTAATTAGGCTACTTATTAAAGAAGGAAAGAGATTATGAAACACTTCAGCTGAACTATGAAAATAAAGCTTATTTATGATTCATTAAAACGAGTGCTGCAGGAAATGCTGTGCTTTATAATAAAAACAATATTTAATTCTAAAGTAAAATAAATGTAATTACAATGTGAAATAAATGGAATAACACAAAAGCATGATCATAAGATACGAAAAATACAAATAATTGCAACTTGCAGTTGACCACCACAGTAGAGGGAGCAGATCAGATCTGTTCTGAGTGCTACACACACACACACACACACACACACACACACCCACACACCCCAGAGCAGGTGGAAGATATAATCGATATGGCTAATATCTCCTCCATATCTCCACAGTACCTGCAGCCAAATGCATATTTGTAAATGTCTCATCAAATAAGGAAAGTCCCAGTTGAGCTGTAGCACCTCTACTAATATATTCATATTTATGCATGCATGTCCCTTCCCCATTTTTGTGTGTCCTTAAATAATTATATATTTTGCTCATTTATCATTTCTGCTCTTTGTCTTTCTAAGACACATTTCTTTGGTGTATTTCATGGTGTATTTTTTTTCACCCTTTGTTTGTTTCACTGAGATCTACAGAATAGAGGTTGATCAGATGTTCTCTTACAAACTAATATCACTCTGCAAATTTGCACCTGCTCCTGAGAGGTGGATAATTGTCTCTACAAACTGACTCTCGTAAACCTTGGTCATTCCCAAACAATGCACAATCAAGCACAGGGACTGTACATCAGGACTGCACTTCACTGATTACACTAATGGTGAATCTCCGATGACAATATATCTGAAACCCACATATGCCACTCTTTTGTAACATATTGGGAAGACTTTTGCGTAGCTCCCTGTTTAAAGCAAGTAAGTAAGGTTTATTTGTACAGCACCTTTTACAGATACAAACTCACAAAGTGATTTAATTAATTAAAAATGGCAATGACAACGAACAGCACAGGGCCGACAAGGTGAATCCACAGCAACAAAAAACAAAGGAGGATAGAGACGCATAATTAAGTATAGAATTTGAGAACACAGACGAGGAAATAAGCCCAGAAAAAGCAATAGATGAAACGGAGCAGCAATTCTGACAGGCTAACCAAAAGCCTGTCTAAATAATGGCGTTTTCAGCTGCTTCATGAAGATTTCGCTGGAGTCTAGGGAACTGCAACAGCAAAGGGAGAGCATTACATAAATTGGGTGCAACAGCCAGTAATTTTTGTTCAGAAGACCTTAGAGCCTGATTGGCTGTGTGAGGGAGGGGGAGGTCAGTAATATACTGGGGTGTTTGACCATGCAAGGCCCTAAAGGTTAGCGCCAGGATTTTAAAATGAATGCAAAATTGAATTTGACACAATTGGAAAAACATGAGTGAGCACATAAACTGGCTGACATAATTATCAAAAGACAGAGCTTGGTCAACGACCTCATATGCTGCTTGATGCTTTGGAATGAAATTTTCAGGAGCAATTATAAGAGCGTCTATCCTATTTACCTTTAATTGAAGGCAATTGTCAGCCATCCAAATCTTGATGGCATCCAAACATCCATTTAAAATGGACAATTTGTTACTCTCATCTCGTTCAAAAGCGCAGTACAACTGAAAATCATCGGCCTAAAAATGATGACAGGAACAGTTAAGCAGATTTCTTCAGAAGTCTCAGCAAGTGGCATAAAATGTAAAATACAGAGGTCACAGTGGGGATGATTAATTGATGTCAAAGCTTTCGTGGAGTTTCTGTGAAATTTCTGTCATCCTCTCCAATGATAAAAAGTTCAAAAGTACTGCAAATGAAAACAAATGTATTCTAAAGAACAGCATCGTACTAAAAATGACAGATCTCTTGTGTGGAGGTGTTCAGGTTGTAACAGTTTATTATTTGCGATGGAGGTGGTCCCTTAACCTTATTAATTACACACTGGGTTTCAACATGTTTCCTTGAACATCCAAGCGGAGTTTCTGCATAATCTCCAGATTATGAGAGGGGGAGTTAGATATTAGATGGCCTGTACTGGTAATTACCTCAAACACATAGACGCAGTTACACACAAGTGGATTTAATTTGAGTCAGTGTGATGAAAAAGCAACTCGAGAAGCCTTTCAATTGCCTCTGTGAGGCCACACACTCATGCATACACACGCACACGCACACACACACACACACACACACACACACACACACACACACACACATACACACACACAAAATCTAAAGGCAAGATTATCAACTTTTTGTTCTACTTTACCCATGAGTTCTCCTTGAGATGTTAAAGCTTGGCAATTAAAATGATAATGACTTTTTAACTAGCTCAAGACTTGTTTCTCAGTATCAGACTGAAGACGAACACTCGCACATACACACACATCCACATCCACAGACACATGCATTTTGTGCTCACATAATTATCATTTGTAGTGCTGACATATGAGAGGACTGTACACTTCTCTCTGCGCTCCATCGATGCCATCAATTCCATCAGGTGTCTCTCTTCCTTTCTTTGTTCGTCTTCATCCTGTCTTTCTCCATCTCACTCTTGTTTCTCTCCCTCTCCTTTCCTTCTCTTCTTAGGTGCAGAAACTTGTATTTTGTAATATATCAGCTATTTTAATTCAACCTCCTCCTTTGCATAATTACCACCTGCTAAATTTGATAAACTGAAGCAAACACATCATGCAGATTACATTTTACTGCTGCGCAAGCATACTAATGCTTACAGAAACCTGTTACGTAAAACACACACAGTGTCAGCACACAAGCATGAATAGAATGAGCAATTTTATGTCCCACACAGCACTGTCACTGGAATAACATACACACATATGGACACACAAATTAAATAAATGCATTATAAAGCAGTATAGAGAATGGTCGTCTGTCAGTAATAGAGAGAGGATTAAGCTTGAATTGTAGTGTAATCACTGGCTGTGGGTGTTAAATCCCTGGCATATAGCTTCCATACTGCTGAGTGCAGCCACATGAAGTTATCTCCTGCTTCCATGGGCATCTGCACCAGAAATCACAGCGCTCGCACTGTTTCTCAGCACGGGAGTTACTGAACGAGTAAATGGGAGTTAAAAAATCACTGCATATGCAATATCAGTGGATGTATGTGTGGTGGGTGGTGGGTTGAGAGAGTCAGAGGGAGAGGGAAAGCGAACGAGGATGAAATGTGAATAGGAGTGAAACGTCAAGTAAGGGGAGGAGAGAATGGGACAGAGAAATTGAAGAGTCAGGAAAAAGTGCAATGGATCGGCGAAAGAACAAAATAGAGTAGAGACAACTTTAAAATACGGCCACAACCCAAAAATTGCCATATCTGTCTGGTGAAATGTCAGCATGCAGTATAGAAGTACCACATCCAAGACAATGGAAATTCTTAACTTCTAATTGAAATTCAGTCAACAATAGGACATGACCCCAAAAGGCAAAGAGTTCAAAGTTTTTTTTTGTTTTTTTTGTTACACTGCAGAATAACTATTCATCTTACTGAACCCTGACAGACAAAAGAAAAGGCTATCCATGAGGTCCAGTAGGTATAGTAGTTATATGACAATGGAACAATATTCATTTATAAGTCTAAGTTCTGCTTCAAAAACTTGTTTAACTTAAAGTGCAAAAGCCTTATCAGCAAAATGTACTTAGAGAATGACAAGTAGACGCACTCGGCAGTATCAGTCATATTAATCTATAATGTGTTTGATTATTATTATTACTGATGCATAAATGTGTTAATGGATTTTTGTAGTTGGCCGAAGTGAAGTAAATTTTAAATGGTTATCTACGATCCGACATGTCCATCTATTACTATGCATCAGATTTTTTAAACAGATTATATGTTTCTCTAAAATAAAAAGTACATTGTTTCCCTCTGAAGTGCAATGGAGCAGCAGAATAAAGTAGCATCAAATTGAAATATTCAAGAAAAGTATGTAGTTGTATGTAACGTAGTTAACTTCCACCACTGTCAACGTTCAGTTGTTTCTTCATTTGTTCTCCTTACGAGAGGACGAAAAGGGGAGAAATTGGTTTTCAAAGCCTGCACCTTTGCATGGTTCCCTTGGAAAACATACAAATGTTTTGTGCGCAGATGTGCACAGTAAAAGCAACAAAGAACTGTGAGTGATTGTATCCAGAGTTTGAGCCCCTTAATGTCACTTGCAGCCAGTTGCTAATCAGAGAATAAACTGTTAAGAACCATTTAGCATCACAATATAATTTCATATTTGTCCTCCAAATGAGATAGGCTTAAATTAATATGTGTATTGGCTTCCCCCTGCTTGGGAAATGTAAATCTATTTTTACCATGCCAATATATCATGATTTGAATTGAGCCAAGTCATACAGTCAAAAGAGGGATTACCACCTTTGTCATTGAGGGACATCATTCAGCTTAAACAACTTGTCATTTCGCCAAGGTCATAAATCTCTTAGCATATTAGCATGCTTAGTGTGTGTATATGGGAGTGTCATTATCCATGGTTGCACACTAAGACATCTTTCAGTCATAATTGATGAGCTATGGGAAATACATCCCACTATGCTTAATGAAGATGCACAGACGTTGTGTCTGTCGCTCACGCACTCACAGGCTCTCTCACACGTAGCAACCCAGGGAGCACAGGGGCATAAGGGCTTTCCTTGAAGACACTCTCAAATATGCAGTGCTCTCAATCAAGTCATTCAGGCAATGTCACACACACACACACACACACACACACAGTTTGTATTAGAATAACCATCAGGACATTGTCTGGAATTAGTTATCAGCATAGCCTTTATTTAACGCCAGATCTGTCATCTAAAAATATATTTTAAGTAAATAAGAGTCCTCACAAGAATAGAAGTTGAAGAAAATGCACACACACACACCCACACACACTGATTGCTGAGTGGGCCTCCTGTGCATTTGTGTATGTGTGTAGTATCAATTGCTGTCTCTCTCACACATACACAGTGTGTGTGTGTCAGTCATGATTCTCATGTTAAGTAGTAAATGGATGGTATGCGTAGAAAGTGAAACAAAGAAGGAAAAAGGGGACAGTTATGGAGCTGACACTGAGCGATGGCAGTAGACATAAGCGTATACATACATGCATTACAGATCACAACACACACACACACTCATAGACAAACACAGACACACAAACACTGGAGCCCTGAAGATGAATGACAGCACATACACACAAATTGACACTGAGAATCTGTCTTACATTTTCCCAGCCAAATCTTTTGTTCTGACATTGCCTCCTCTCTATTAATCTCTCTCTCTCTCTCTCTCTCTCTCTCTCTCTCTCTCTCTCTCTCTCTCTCTCTCTCTCTCTCTCTCTCTCTCTCTCTCACACTCTCACACTCTCACACTCTCACACACACACACACACACACACACACACTGGCAACAAGCGGATATCTCACTATTTAGTCTCCAGGAGAGGTCCTCATCCTAATCCCTGATTAACAATATCAGTCGGTGGTGACAGTTTAATTTTACACAGTGCTTCTCAAGGATTAGCTGCTACATAAGGGTGTGTGCATACACTCACACACACCCACACATACAGACACACAGACACGCATCACGCTTATGTATATTTCACTTTAGAATAGTCACTGAGGAAATAAGATGATAATAGAAGCAAACACAATCTTCTGCAACACCACAAAATAGATAATGAGAGAGAGGCAGTGGCATATACGTTGAGGGATTTTCTAAATAAAAGTAAATATTAAAGGGTTTTGGCACGATGATGAGCTCCAGGAATTGTTTTAGAAGTTCTCTCTACTAGTTTTTAGCAAAGGTTTTTATGTTATCATTCAGAGTTTGTATGTAGGCCTGAGGAGCTGCTTCCATGCAAGTGTTTGTGTGTGTGCCTGAACCAACCAGCATGAAGAGAGGCGGATGTTTTTAGTGTGTAGTCTGTCTAAACCCTGCAAGCACATTCAATTCAAACAGAGATCAAACAGAGTTGCATCAGTGGTTATAATGTGCGTGAAATGATTTAAAAGGATGCCTTTAGCCCGGAATCGAATCGCAGGCCATTGTCTAATAATTATTATGCATATATCAGGGTGTCTGCAGGACCTGCAAAAAGTTTGGGAAAATATTTAAATTCCAAATCATCTATTGTTTAGATTACTTTTAAAGATGCTGCAGTTTTTTAATATATTGTCTTTTTTCCCCCCTAATGTTATATTCTGATCCTGCCATTCTAACCAGCAATATAGCCTGATGACCTTGTATGCGTGTGTGTGTGTGTGTGTGTGTGTGTTTTTGCAGTCATCTGCCTGGTTGGCCTTGGCTTGGTGGTGTTTTTCTTCAGCTTCCTGCTCTCCATTTTCAGGTCCAAGTACCATGGATACCCTTACAGGTAACTATAGCAACGATACAGTCCCACTGTACAGATCCCCCACACGAGTTTCATCCAGTTTACTTGACAGTTATTCAAACACAATATACAAGCGCACAATGAATCTTAAAATCACTGAAGCTGACATAAAATCGTTGCAAAGGTATTGCAGACACGGTGCAAAAATCCAGGCCAAAACAGGATCCATCCATTCCCACTATTCCTTTGATTTTAAGACAGATGCTCGATTGAAAACAGTCCCTCCAAGATGTACAGGCCAAAGTTCCTTCTCCAGAGACCAATCTTCCCGCCAAAACTTCAACAGAGATTTGCACTCTGACTTTCTTTATGCATTACATTTCTTCGATATTTTGCTGTACACTCAATATACAGTGTATTAATTTTTTTTTACTTCTTTACGCCTAATATTAGAAATCATGGCTCTGGCATGGATGTTTTCTATAGGTCGTCACATACTGACGGTGCTTGGAAACTAAAACCCTGCAGCTTAGTGAGCCAGAACAGCAGCAATTTAGTCCCGCTTTGAGCTAAAGGTCGCCACTACATAAAAAAGGTTCAATGTGTGACAGAAAACACTCTGCCGGTCTGCAGAGTCTGGGTCCAATTCATCGCCACTGGAACATCTGTAGGATATTACAGCACGACAATAGAGCACATCCAGCTGTAGAGACTCACCTCTGGAGCTGAAAGGGATTCAGGATGTTGAGGGCACTTCACCGGGGCAAATCATTTATTGTAGTGGGGGCTTGAAACTTGTTGTGACCTTAAGCTTGAAATAGGATCAAATTGCAGTATGCCTGGTCAGTGGGGGGCCTTGAAGTCAAGTAACTGTTGTCTGCAGACTTAAATCACCAAGAATTTCCCTGTAATTCAGTACTAATTGTGTTGAAAATGGGGAACGGCCCTTTAAGTAAAACATCAATTCAGAAGTTTATTAATCATTCATTTATTATTTTATTCCTTATATGTGTTGAACTGTATGTTAACTGTTACAAACAATTTGTGCATGTGCAGTTGACCTGCTGTGCATCGACCAAAAGAATCTCCAGGTTACAACAGCTATTAATTGAAAACAAATTTACTTCAAGAAACTGAACAGTCTGTGCTCCCTATAATATTTAGCAAATTGCAGAGTTCGATCCAGGACACTTGTGCCGGAAAGTATGAAGATATTTGAAAATGGCCCACACCTACAAAATATAATGTTGACATGAGCGCTACAGTATCTGTAGTTCTTACACAACTTCTCTGTTCCTCCCCTTTGTTAATCACTTCAACTATACCAAAAGAAAGATTACAGCAATATTTCACATGTTTAGCAAAAAACTAATGAGGAAGCGGTGAGTGCCATCTCTGTAGTGGCATAATAAGTTCATGAAGAAGATGTGTATTTAGTATAATTAGATACGCTAGTACACTTTATTGCTGCTCCAAGAAGTGTCATTTTAAATTGATTTTATTTACATTTGACTGTGATTTCCATTTTATTAGTAAAGTGCATGTTTTGAATTTTGATTGGCATATAACCATTTTTAAGGGCTGATTAAGTCAGCTGCTCCTGAATTTCCCTTCCCCTTTTAATAAACACAAATGCGTCCTCAGCAAGCGTTTGAGCAATTTTGCCTGATTACATGCTTCTACAAACTGTTAGAACAAGTATTTTCTATTCTCTCTCGTCATTTCTCTGCCGTATGCTAAAAGTGTGTTGTGTAAAAACAAAATCATTTATTCATATCTGTTCCTTCTTCTCTCCCTACTCTCTACTTTGTTCCTGTCTTTTCCCTATCTCTACCTTTCAATCCTCTGTCTCTCAGCTTCCTTATTAAGTGAAGAAAAGACAGAAGAGAAGGTTAGAGATAGCGAAGAGTCAGTAGGTGAGGAGAAGAGGAGTCGAGAAGATACTTGAAGAGGCGGAGGCAGCGTTACAATTGAGTCTAGAGTGCATGGTTCATAGTCGTTTGTTTTTTTTTGTGAGTTTTTTTTATCGACTGCTATCATCTGCAAACTGAATAGAAAATAAATTATTCTCACTTACACTGGAAAATAAAGATGTCTGGCATGTCTCTGTCTGTATCTTTGTCACTTCTTCGTGGTTCTTTTCACTAGTTGAATATTCTGTTTGGGTAGATACACTGACCTGTGACTGTGTCTGTGCTATTTTTTAATCCATGTGCTGCATCTTATTTATGAAAACTGTGTTACAGGTGAAGGGAGAGTAAGAGACTCTGCAGGTTACGAAAGATGGTGCTTGCTATCTCTATACATTCAACCTTTCCAACTGCTTCTCACATCTTTGTCTTTTATGATGATACATCACACAGCCCATGGAGAGGCACAGATAAAGATCATTAGCATCGTTTTCTGGGGTTGGAGCTCAGTCTGATTCAGTTTCAGGTGCGAACAAAATTGCATTAATACTGTATGGCTAAAATATTAATCACTAAAACAGTAAACTGTACATAGATGTATATGGACACAGACATGGTAATGCAGAAGCCCAGTCATTTATAACTGGGTTTATAGGGCTGTCTGATCTCAAATGAAAGAAATTGTCTGAGGTTCCAGCTGAGAGACTTTACTCTGTCTGCAAGTTTACATCTTCCTGACAGGCTGTGTGGTTGCAAGTGATTTTCTTGGACCAGAACCAAATTATGTTATCTTGTGTCCATCCCTTTAATCTCACAAAACGTTCATTATATATGTATCTGCAAATCGTTCACTGCCAAAGCCTTTCAATTAAATATATACTGACAACTAAAATAAAGTTCATGTTAGGCAGTTAAAACCACTCAGATGAGGTTAGGCAAACTTTAGGGTCATTGGTTTAACAGGATGTCAGTGGCACCAAACTTAAATCAGTGATGCAAATACTTGAACCAAGGTCACTGACGACTGGCTGCAAGTGGTGAAACTTTTCTTGCCCAATGTGAGAAGCATAGGTCATTTAGAGAATAAATACATTTTTCATTTTTTCACTTGTGGGCTGCCCATAAAAACACTGAGTGGGCTGGAGCATTTATGTAACCTGCTGTGCGTGGGCAGACAGAGGAATGGTGCTGCAGATGGACCAGTTTGGACAAATGTAATAAAAATATTCCCTCTCAGACTTCCCATTCTTGTCTATTTTTGTTTTAAATCGTTTGTAGAGTATGTGAGTGCAAGCTGATCTTACTAAATCACAAATGCTCACTGAGGACTGAATAAACTCTCAATCAGTCACTGAAACTGCATCAGACTTTCAGAGTTTCTTCCTTTCTTTACCTTTTTTATGTAGTCAGGGACCGCAGTATATTGAACTGACACTAAAAATTCAGTTGGCTATTGACCTGCAGAATAGAGTATTTTGAATTTGCCAGTACATGCAGGAAATAGAACTAACTAAAAGTTTACTGAAGACATTGTATAGAATAACTAGGCTTACCTTTAGTAAAATGGTAACAACCATAGCTACCTTTGAGAGATGTGAGATAATTACAGTGTAAAACACTTGCCCACTTACAGGAGAAGCACAGTAATATCCAACTTCAGCCATGCCACATTCAGTTCAATTGAGTTTTTCTGTAGATAATATGATTTTGTGGTCTCGGGTTTGTGCTGAAATAATTTGAATGGTGAACTATGCTGATCGCCAGCACTGAGAGCAGATTTCCATCTGTTTCCCCTCAACTGTTGGCCTTTACGTTATGGAAGGAAGTAAGCAGAGCAAATGTCACCTTGATTGGGGGGTTGGGGGTGGAAGTACTGGCAAATGGAGTGAAATCAATGTGGATATTAGAGGGCAGTTTTAGAACAAAAGATATAATGGCATAGAATAATTTCTCCACTGCTTCAAAAAGTCATCCCAGCATAGCCTGCTCCTATTAGCCGCAAATATTTTACAAATAGTTTGTATAACTGTAATTAAAGAAGCTAGAGTAAAGAAGCAAGAGTTTTGCTATTGCCTATCTGGACCATCTTGTCACATTCCGATAACCAGTCACTGTAGTGTCCAGTCTGCCCTGAAGAAGTAGCACTGCTAAGAGGTGGTATTATAACCTCTTGTACTGTAAAGGCAACGATACCTGAAGCTCTCATCAAGTAGCCATCACCACCACTCGCTCCCGGCAAGAAACCACATTTGGCAGCAGACAAAACTGACAACTAGCCCTTTCAAAGGTTTGTATTAGAGTGCTTTTCAATTCTAATGTACAAATGTTATCCTGCATTGAATCATGTTCAGTCAAATTATGTTCTTAAATCTGTTTGTGGTATCAGGCCTCAGTGCAGGCATTCAGAAACTAAAAATAGACCCTATAGGATACAGTGATAATATAATTCACATAAAAAGTATGAGAACTGTATTTGAAAAAAAGTGTTTTATGTTACTGTAATTGTCCAAAAATGCATAATATATACTTGGTCTGTGAAACCAAGTAATTCATTGATTATGCAATTAATAATGATAATAATAATGAAAACATTGAATAGCTCAGGTTACATGGCATTTAGTGTTATTTTTGTGACATTGTTTTGAAAATGTTATAAACAGATTGCACTTAATGGACTTGTACTTACTAAAATGAAGAGAAGTGGAACAATGAAGGGGTTGAACTGGTGTAACCTAACAAACCTGATCAACATCTATCAGTGGCATGGAGACCAATCACAGTAAATACACTAAATACAGTTAAGTTTCAGTCAAATTTAACCCTTCAAAATGGCTTTACTTCCACTGTTGTATGTGTAAAAATGATAACTGCAAAATAAAATGTTTTTTTCTTTTTTTTAATCTTTAAAATGTTTTTATTTTCTTCTGACTTTATTACAGCCCAGTATATAGGAAAATATTGAACTGGTAACCCTACCCCTTGTCAAAAACTGGACATCTGATGAAAACAGCATTACTTGTGTGTTACAGCAGCATGCCTTCCCAGTGTTTTTTGTCCTTTCCCTGTCCTGTCTCCCCTATAGCTCCGCCCAGGCCCACGCTGATTACTTCATGAGATGCACCTGGCCTGGAGTGGAAGGCTTGAAAACTCTGTCCCCAGCAGCAGAAGGGTGGAGGCTTTCAGCATGGGGCTGGTCTGGTCGCTCAGCCTGAGAGTTTTGTTGTGTTCTCTTGTGTATTTTGTTGTCTTAATTGAGTGTCCTGATCCTTTTGCACATTTTTATTAAATAAGGCCTTTATTACCTTAGAGGAGTCTTATAAGTTTGCTGGGTCACTGGTGGAGTTTTGTGTGCCCCTTAGGGCCACTAAAAGGTGGG